>NC_061517.1:2307500-2322500 GCF_022379125.1 Scophthalmus maximus | reverse complement strand
CGTTTCCATTTCAACAACAAGTAGCGACGAGACACGAAGTGACCGCGGTGATCTCTCTCTCCTCCGGCCGACGGGTTTATGGATAATAATAAAAAAAAGTGTGTGTGTGTGTGTGTTGGATTTACCTGGAAATAGTGCGACTGCGGGCCGGTCTCCATGGCAGACAGCGGGTCTACGGGCGATTTGGACATTCTGACTTGCACCATGTATCGGGAGCGCGGGGAGGCGGGATGCGCGCGGCAGACATGGGGCTCTGAAGCATCTATAGGAGGGGGGGGGGGGGGGGGGGTCCTCCGATGGGAAGGATGGAGCCTGAGACCAGGGGCGATGGAAGAGAGGAGAAACAGCCCGAGCTGTAAAATATGAACCGTGTCAGACTGGACGCGTCGAGCGGAGCAGGTCCGTACTAAGTGTGAGGGATCCGGGGGAGTCGGGGCTGGTTCATCCCGATCCGACCCGACACCGACCGGCTGGTTCCCGCCTCGTCTGCTGTTAAAGCGGGATTCGAACCCTCGACACGCTCGCACTGCATGTGGCTCTGTGAGTGTGTGGTGGACAGTGATGATGCTGCTGATGCTGCTGAGACACCTCCTGCACCTCCGTTCAGATGAGCAGGGCCGGACTAACCTCCTGCAGGGGGCGCTCCGGGGCAAACGTTCGTTGTCGGGGCCCCTGTAGCCCCCCCGCCCCCCCCCAATACAGAGTGGGAATGACCAGGGCAACGTAACGTGTGGAACCTGCTCCTTTATGGGAACTGTTGGGTTATATCTGTAATATTGTGACTATATATATATATATAAAGAGCCTTGAGATTATTACATTACATTACATTCATTTAGCAGACGCTTTTGTTTGAAACGACTTACAATAAGTGAATTCAACCATGAAGCTATAACGTAAACATTTGTCAAATATGCAAAAACAACTTCAAGAGCTAATTTTAAAAAAAGAAGAGAAAGTTATAATAAATTCAGGGAGTAAGCTGCGGATAATGGCGCTATACAAATGAAATTGAATTGAATTGACTTTACCTGTCAGTGTTTCCATTCTACCTAAAAAATATTGTAATTCACAATTCAAGAAAATTAAGAGATTGATACTTTTTATAACAATAGATATAAATAGATATATAGATCCATATATATGTACATACACGTATGTATGTATGTGTATATATGATAGATATATTCATACATATATATATATACATACACACGTATATATTGTGGCTTTTTTTCTTACGAGTTGTTTTTGTTGTTTAGTTTATGTACAGTAGAAACACACAACACAATGTTCAGAGTGAGTTAATAAAAACACTTGTTGATTTCATGAGTTATCAGCTTCACTGCACAACTCAGACAAAAGTAATAAAGAGAATAAAACCACATTTTGGTTTTACAGGACATAATCAACCATTTTCCGTAATAATACAAAACCTGTGTTTGTTGTTTATTTTGTGAAAAGTGAATTCTCATACAAAAACGTATCAAACACAAATTGACACATACAGTAACATAATAAATAGATATGAAACACACCAACACATCGAGGGTGGATATTACCTTCCAATATCAAAATCTTTTCTAGGATGATTTTAATAAAAGCCAATATAACCTTTACAAGTTGTCACACGACCGTTATCACCTGTTACCGTCTGTGAACACGACTGTATCGTGTCTGATTTGATTTACACACTGTGGCAATAAATCTGAAGATATTTCTTAGAAACCCGCCGCTGCGATTCAGTTCCTAGAACTCAGAAGTTGTATAGTTTTGCCGGCGCTGATGGATTTATACTGTATTTGAGACGTACAATAATAAAAGTCCACACTACTGGTACAGCAAAGAAGCTTTACGAGCTGTAGTATATGGTTTACTTTATTCTACTTTACAAAACTACTCTGACGTCAAACGGTTTTCAGTCTCTCTATATATGTTTTACAGTGTACATTCTAAAAAATACACTGTTTAATAGAAATGAAAAACAGTGCAGGGAAAAAAACCTGCAGTAAAGTATTCTTACTTTATAATAACTGTAATGGTAGAAGTATTCTTAAAAATAACTACTTGAGGAAGAGGACTATCTACAGGTGAGAAAAACTTCAGTAATGAAGTAAATTTAATGCAAAAAGATTGAAAAGAGTAGAAGTAATTACTTTTTTTCCCTTAAAACCTCATTAAAGCTAAGTATAACTAAGTACAATTATGTCAAAATGAGTTGTTTGAGTACATTTTAGAGAGTAACTGTAACTAATTACTGCATCTGTATACTCTTTGTAGTAACAATGCAAATACAATATGTAGAGATACATAACATATCACGTCTTTGTCAATCAACAGTAAATGTGATTTTGAGTAGAATAAGTGTTCTGATAGTACATTTACTCAGTAACATTTTGACATGTTTTTGTGAAATGTTGTTGTGTTTTGACCCTCGGGGCCACCGTACCATATCCATATAATTTTGGTATATAATATTCTGAACAACAAATTGGGGAGAAATGTGCAGCACTGTAGAATGAACTTGTTTTAGAACCTGAACTGGTTTATTCTATATATTTGTTGGGAATTGTTTTTATCAAAAATAATTTCCCAATAATAATCTATTGATTGTTCAGAGTATAAAAGTCAGAAAATAGTAAGAAAAAATGTTCCTTGTCATTTCTTTAATCTCAAGATTAGATCGACACGTGGGTCAGTGTAGGGGCCCAACATGTGTCTGTCCCCAGGGGCCCCCTCAGGAGGTTAATAAGGCCATGTTGAAAATGATTTTTTTTTTTTAAATGATTAGAAATAAAAGTGCAGGTGGAGGTGAAGAAGGCTTCACCTTCCTCTTCATCACCGGACGCCACCGCCCCTCGGTCGCCTCTAGGGGGAGTGGAGAGTCACCGACAGCGGGAACGTGAGCGTGGTGCGAGCCGAGCTGCGTCAAACCAGCCAAAGTTCCCCAGCGTAACACCGGAACCGCGCGGACACTCATTTCAAAATAAAAGCGCAGAGGTCAACAAATTACTTTCAATTGCGATTGTGTTATTATGAATAATAAATTCACATTATATAATTCATCCCAGTACCACAAATCACATGTTGGCGTTGAAGGGAGTTTTTACAATCTGAAAAACGTTCCCCTTGAAAACTGATTTAACAGGAAGAAGTGAAGAAATCAGAAAGAGCAACAGAGGACGGATCCCTCCGGTCGAGACATGCAATAGATTCGGTGTGCAACGATTAAGCATAGTGCAAATTAAACATGTAAAACAACGACATGTCCTCGGTGAATCCGAATAATTAGTGTAATTTTTGTCACCCACTGCACGTAGAGATGAACAGAAACAATTTTTTTCACGTGAGCCTCAGTTGTTTAAGGAAACTACTGCTTCACGTTTTGAAACATGTCTATCCATATTCAAAGTTAAATAGAACGTTATGAAATACAGAGATATATGCAGTATAACTCGTAAATGGTGAAAAGCTCAGAAAACTGTTGCAGTCCGTCCACCCCTTGGTTCGACGTGTGTCATCCTGAGATGGTTTTCTGCCCGTCTGAGTTTCCGACTCCGACCCGTCACAGCGACAGGACGTTGGCATCCGCAGAGCTGCCGCTCGCTTGATGCTTTGTGTTTTTCATTTCTGAGTAACAAGAGGAAACACTGACGACTGTTGTTGTGTGTGAAAATCTCAAACCGGCCTGCCGCACACCGACTGCCAATCAATCACACGTTTCCCCCTCAGTATTAGATTTCAAAGATGTCATTTTTTACCATTGAAAGTAGTTTATTGTTGTTATTTCCCGCACATGAGACATACATTACAGTTACTATTTGTGATTTTACTTATAGGCCGAAACAAAGGATTGAAACATGACCTTATTGTTTCTTGAAGCTCAAGTGAAAGTAGCACTGGCATGTACAGTAGGTCAGCAAGGGGCCGAACAACAAGCCTTTGGCCCTGTGGCCCCTCAGGTCCACGACGTCTGTGAACCACGCGCTGTCGTTTTTTGTGGGAGACATTTAAAAAATATACCAGGTGCTTCCAGGCGAATGCTCGTCGGTGGCAGCCATCTTGGTTGTTCCATGTCTCCGCGTCACGGTACAAAGAGACAGATTGAATCGTCCACGTCCGTGCATGGCGCGTCACGTTAAATATCGCTGCCGCAATGAATTGTGGGCCGTCTGTTTCTCCTTCCTTTTCACATAGGAAGCTCCAGCGTACCCTATATGCTAAGGGAGACAGGAAATGAAGCATTGAAGCACTTTCCTTATGCATTTGGAGAATCTGAACAGCTCTTATCACGGCTGCTGATGAAATACTTCTGGGTCACTTCGAGATTTAGGAAACTTCCTTTGTCAATTCGTCAGCAGCCAGACAAGAACATATGAGATGAGCTCCCAGTGTTGTCGTACTCGAGGCCAATCTCGGTCGCAAGACCACTTTTTAAAGGTCTCGGCTTTGTCTCGGTCTCGGACTTAGAGGCCTCCGATTGGTTTGTTACAGTTATATCACTGATGCGATTGGATGTTTTCAATAACGTGACCAGCAAGTACTTTTGAGCACTCACCAATCTTTGACGGCTGCTACTACCGTGCTCATTTTACAAGGAGCAATGAAGCATATGTAATGTGCTACATGACTTTTCAGACGGAGTCTTTTTTATGACAATGTGGATGTTTCAGATCAAATTGATAACTTCCTGTGGTTGACGGTCCACATTTGATCGTGAGCGTGTCACGTTGTGTTGGACTCGCGCTGGTCTGGTTCTGGTTCTGGTCTTGGTCTTGGTCTCGGTTCAGGTGGTCTGGACTACAACACTAGCTCCCAGAATCCACCTGGGCCCCATGGCTGCTGCTGGCTGGTCGCAGGGCTGCTTTTAATTTGGAAAACCGTAACCGGAAGTGTTGTGCTTGTTTGTTCCCATCCCCGCACACCCCCCCTCCGGTCTGACAGCGGTGCTTGGAGCCGAGAGGGTCAGGGGGAGGAGAGGCAAAGGGAGTGGAGCGAGGAAAAAACGGACAGGCGGCGATCCAGCGGCGACGACAGCGGCGGGCGACCAACACATTCCCCAGCCGGGACCGTTCGCGCGGGCCGCCGGTGCCGCCGATGCTCCTCCGCCGCCGCCGCGAGCCGCCGAGCGCACGGAGCGCGGTCCCGACGCGGAACACAGCGAGAGGATGATCACGGTGAGTCCCGCCGCCGCTGCACGCCGCAGGCCGACGTCCGGCCCCGGGTGTTGTACACATGTTCTCCCGTCGCGCGCAACGTCTCCTGCCGCCGCCGCCGCCGCCGCCGCCGCCGCCGCTCCGTCAACCCGCCGCCTCCTGCCGGAGCGAATGACAAGGCTGGCGACAGCGGCGAGGAGGCCTCCGCTCCGCCGCCGCCGCTGATGATGATGATGATGATGATGATCCACCGGTCAGCGGACGTTCCCACCGATACACGGATGTGATGACAACACGTCTAACAACAACAACAACAACAACAAGAACGACATGATGTCGGTGTGACGAGCTGCGGCCGAACAGCTGACGAGTGTTTTCATCACTCGCAGCAGCAGCTGAGATCACATCGAACACATGACTCTGAAGTTGACTTGCAGCCACACACACACACACACACACACACACACAAACGCGCGCACACGCACAGATGCTGGGATGTGCAGTGTTGCGGCCTGATGCTGAGGAATGTGCAGCGGCACCAACATGTTTCTGTTTATGATCCATGTTCGTCTGCGCGTCGCAGATCCTCGGCGACGTCGCGTCGCCGCTGCTGCAGACTCAACACACACACACACACACACACACACACACACACACACACAGGCCGTGGTGCTGTTATGTAACAAGAAGCCTACGCTGTTTGAATGCGGGCGCGCGCGCGCACACACACACACACACACACACACCATCCAAAACATATATATACATATTTATGTTTATATATATGAAGACAGAAAAAGGAGAAAGTCTGATTAATCTCTTCTTATTGCCTGATCTGGCATTTGCATCTGTAGCATCTGGACACACACACACACACACACACACACACACACACTGGAACTGTAACAATGTATGTATGACTTTCTGTTCGCTGCACCGCCACTGGAGCGTCTGTCCGGTCAATGCTAGTGTGCGTGCGCGCGCGTGCGTGTGTGCGCGCGCACCACGCTAAAACGCGCACAGAAAGCGACTGGCAACGTTTGCGAAAAGGAGCGAGCTGCTGGTCGACCTTGTGCAGGAGTGAGGGACGCAGCCGGTGAGGTGGGAGGGGAGGGTGGGGGGGGGGGTCTCCTTGAATCTTGTCGATCCGCTGCCAGCTGAGAGGAGGAAGAGGATGAGGAGGAGGAGGAGGAGGAGGAGGAGGAGGATGCATGCGGGGCTGAGATGTAGCGAGGAAATGCTATTTTAGCTTCAGCTGCTCAGAGCGTCGCTCCGGTCGAGGAGGCGGCAGGAGCGGCAGGAGCGGCAGAAGCGGCAGAAGCGGCAGGAGCGGGGGGAGCGGCGGGAGCGGCAGGAGCGGGGGGAGCGGCAGGAGCGGCAGAAGCGGCAGGAGCGGCTGCGTTGCGTCCGCGGGCCTCAGGGCCCCGGAGGCCCGGTGAGATCCGATCCGCCGCTGGTGGACGATGCTCAACATCACATGTGGACGTTTGTTTTTTCTCTCTCTCTCTCTCCCTCTCTCTCCCCCTTAATTGAATCAGGCGGAAGGGGAAAATGAGCCACAGTGAATGATGACGATTATTATATTTACTCTAAGAGCTTCAGGTGACGTTGCCGTGACGTCACAACAGATAGAAAAATACTATAAAGAGTGTGAGCATCACAGAAAGATCAACAAGGGGGATTTTTTTCTTTCCCTATTTGGTGTCAGGAGCATGTGAGTTTATCCTCCTCACATACAGTAGAATCATCCCGGTGTTGTGAGGAATAACACACATTTATGATCCAACCTAGAAACATGGAGACTCACACGGATCCACCTCATGGAACTATATTTAACTCATATATGAACACAGAGTTATGGACAATATATTCAAGTCCTGTGAATAAGTTCTTCTAAATGTTAGACACTGTGGCTTTAAGAGACGTTCCATTCATTTAAATTAAGTTAGTTTAGCCAGATCACTGAGATCAAAACAGAACTCTCACAGGGCTGGTTTCTGAGTGTGTGTGTGTGTGTGTGTGTGTGTGTGTGTGTGTGTGTGTGTGTCCGTCCGTCCTGTTTTATACCCCTGGTACAGTCTGCGGCTCGATTTCATACCAATTTCTGACTCAACAACTTTAGTTTTCTTCCATCTGATGCTGCCCGAGGCCACATGATCCTGTCGTGGTTTATATAAACCGTCGCCGTCCTGATATTTGTCCCGACAGTTTCCTGTTGTCCTGCTGCATTGATCTGTATTTATTGCCCGTCTTCCCTTATTGATCGTGACGACGAGCAGAGCTGCACAGTCAGAAGTGGTTCTTCTTCATCTTCGGCCGACCGACTCTAAAAAGGCCTGTTTGTTGCACGAGGGTCAAACTGAGCAAGTTCTGGTTCCAGAGCAGCTATTTTGGTCCTATACCCCCCCACTCTCCCAATTGGCTTCTTCTTCTTCTTCTTCTTCTTCTTCTCTGATTCTTCTTCTTCTTCTTCTTCTCTAATTCTGTCTCTGTTTTCATGCATTATCCAGGAAATGTGATTTACCGTCTGTGCATTAGGGAAAAATGGATGAGGCCTTTTGTTTCCCGTCAGATTCTGGATGAAGGACGTCTTTGCTCTTTGCTCTTTGCTCTTTTCAAGTTATTGAAAGAGTTTAACGTGACACAGGCACTTGTTCATCGCCACGAGGCTTTCACGCAGTGATGTGTCTCATCTGATCTGAATGTGTTGTCACACACGTATTTGTTCATCGGCTTTTTATCCCCTGTTTTTCTTTCACTCATGACCGAGCAGGATCCGTGGAGATAGAGGCCTGGCAGCGGAGACCGGTCCCCTCGTTCACCTTGGTCTCTGATCTCCAAACATCTGGAGCTGGGTGACGCGACCGGGGCACATTTTGACCCTTTTGATCCAGTCCCTCCCTCCCTCCCTGCCACCGAGCCCGGCAGTGTGGCCCCCTCCTCGCTTCTTCAACACTTCGCCCAGGGGGATAAATGAGTGAACCGGCGGCGAGGGAAAGGGCGGGGACATGTACCAGAACCCCAACAGGTAAACGGACGACTTCCACGGGTGGACGGAGGACGAGACGCTGCCGGATCCTCCCGCAGGACACCGGTAGTGTGCTGTCGTGTGTCTTTGACGTTCCTCTGTCTGTCTCTCACAGAATGTCCTGGTTCAGTGGTTACCTAGTCGCCAGAGTGGACGACCGAAAGACTGCGTGGGGGGAGCGCAATGGCAAGAGGTCCAAGCGGAAGGGAGGCTCATCTCTCTGCAACCCGCGATACATGAGCTGTCTGCGGGACCCGGACGCCATGGAGCCCCCCTCCGGGGCCCCCCTCCATCAGCACCACCGCGGAGGGGGGGCAGGGGCGGTGGGCGGCGGCGGCAACTTTGGCGTCCGCTGCGGCTGGCAGGAGGACCACTACGGCAAGAGGGGAGCGGCCCCCGGGGAAGGGGTGGGCCTGAAGTCGGTCGACCTGGGCTTCGACGACGGCGATCTCAAAGGACGGAAAGGGGGATGTAACGGGGGAGGCGGGGACGCGGGCGACGAGGGTCCCAACGGCGCGGCGGGGGTGGTGACGGCCGCGGACTGCTGGCTCCGGGTGGTGCGGGTGTTCCAGTCCAAAAAATTCCAGTCGCGCAAGCTGGAGCGCTTGTACCAGCGCTACTTCTTCAGGCTGAACCAGAGCTCCCTGACGATGCTCATGGGCGTGCTGGTGATCGTGTGCGGCATCATGCTGACCTTCCACTGTGTCCACGCCGCCCCGCACGTGGCCTACTCGTCGGCGCTGTCGGTGGCGATGGCGCTCTTCATGGCGCTCATGGTGGTCTGCAACCGCAGCGGCTTCCACCAGGACTACATGTGGATGGTCAGCTACCTGGTGATCGGCGTGCTGGTGTCGGTGCAGGTGTTCGGCGTGCTCATGGTGGCGCCGCGGAGCGCCTCCGAGGGCATATGGTGGTCCGTGTTCTTCATCTACATCATCTACACGCTGCTGCCCGTGAGGATGCGCGCGGCCGTGCTGAGCGGCGCCGTGCTGTCCGTCATACACGTGGTCACCACCTGTCAGATCAACCAGGAAGACGAGTTCCTCTGGAAACAGGTGAGAGACGCCGTTTGGCTCTTTGATCGTCCTCTTGACGCTGACGGGACAGAAACCGTCCGTCCGCAGGTCGTCCTTTCGGTCCACGGATGAAGTGAAAGGAGACACATTCCGCTCGCATTCAGGTTGATCGTGTTGCTTTGGGTCCACATGCTCTAATGTTCAGGAATCACATCAGTTTTCCTGCAGCTCCTCTTTCACAGTCTCTGTCTGCAACTCGGTTTGGGCTCCTAGATAAATGAATAGATGGATGGATGAACTTTATTGATCCCAAACTGGGAAACCCCAGTGTCACAGCAGCAGGTCACAACACACGTTACTACATATTAAAAAAAAAAGTCATAGATCCAGTAAGATCTTAAAGAGATGACACATTTTATAGCTTAAAATAATTTGTCATCCATAAACAAACGTCAGCTGAATATGACTGTTGGACTCAATGCTAAGTAGGATGTACTTTACAAAACATTATGTATTTTATTGTATTCTCTTTTTACGACGGGGTTTAAAATGTGTAGAGCCAAAATGCCGTAAGATTTGATTGGCAACTATTTTGATGATCAACAAAAGTACCCAAACTATTTCTTCTTCTTCTGCAGCTTCTCAGTTTTGGGACAGAATGAATGCGACATATGAGCACTTTATGTTTAATAACCTGTCAGTGGATTATACATTGTGATAACTGAGGATGGAACTAGTTGTCAGTTGCTGGTTTGTGTCTCATCAGCATGTGACGCTTGTGTGAAGCGTAAAAACAGGAAGGTTGTTGACGATTAACGCATCAGGAAACAGTTATTACTGTAATTTGACATAACTGGCTGCATTTAAAACGTCCAGGAGGGAAAAGGCCGATGCCGTGTGACCATGTTGACGATGCAGAGAGTTTCACTGTGTCGCTGTATCCATGTTGTATCTGTGTCTTCATACTTACTGTGGGAGCTTATGGGTCTTTGTGTACAGTGTGTTGTTTGTGTGTCGGGCCAAGGACCGAGAGTCTCGCTGAAGGTCAGCGTGTGCGTGTGTGTGTGTGTGTGTGTGTGTTTGTGTGTGTGTGTGTGTGTGTGTGTGTGTGACACTGGGAGAAGACCGTGATATAAAGCAGTATCACTCAGGACTCTGTGCCGTCACACAAGGGACGCTTTGTACTTTTCTGCCTGGGTGGGGTGGACGGGGTTGACGGGGGCGGGGTTTCGCTTTCTGTCCCGCCATAGTTGTTTTACAACTGTTCGTCTCCTCTGGGAAAAGAGTTATTATGAGCAGAGTATTCCATGAAAACAATCGGGGGATACAGGCGTTAATGGCGACGCGCTGATTTCCACTGTAACGTCGTCGCTGTGAACTACAGGGGGTCGGCCGATACTACGGTGGCCCTGAGAGCTCACAGCGCCGCGACTTAAGAAAACCTCTTCATCAGTGTGACAAGACAGCACATGCGCAGCATTTAGAAAAACGCGCCGCGAATAGACCGCAACGAAACGGAAGTGTTTCCGGAGGACACTTAAAAGTGACGCACACGTCTCAATCCCGCGGTCACAACGTTGAAATGAATCAAAAACATTTAACTTTTAAAGTCAAAATGCGCGGCAACGACAAGCGTGTCCAGACGCGCGCGTCGCTTCTTAAGCGTCCTCCGGAAACACTTCCGTTTCGTCGGGGTCTATTCGCGGCGCGCTTTTTTCTCAATTGGTGCGCACGCGTTGTCAGATTGATGAGATGTTTTCTCGCGTCGCAGTGCTGTGAGCTCACAGGGCCACCGCACGACACCGACACTTACTAACCCAAGAGGCCGACAACCCACATTTGAAAACCGACATTTGTCCCATCCAGCGACACGTTCTGCCACGCGTGTTTGCGGGACGACCGACGTGAAGCACAGACGCGCCGGTTCGGGCTCTTGTGGTGGGAACCTGGTGGTAACGCGTGAATTACGACAGAGGCACCATCCATCACAGGCCTGGACGTTTGGTCGCCGTCGCCGGCTGGAGGAATGTCACGAGATATCAGCTCAGGTCGTCTGTTTGCAGTGTGACACGGTGAGACGGTGTCATCGATCACCGCTTCGCGCTGCCGTGCGAGCGTTTCCCCTTTCTGCGGTCACTCATTAACCCCCGCCGGCGTTTCTGTTGACGGCTGCAGATAATGAGAAAAGTTGCGTGTGACGACGTCAACGCACGTCCTCTTTTTTTTTCTTTGCCTTTTCCTTCTCTCTCGGCTTCGTCTTTCCGTTGTGCCTTGCTGCCGCTGCGCGTTTTAACGGGGACGCGCGAGGGAAATCTTCGTCCCGATGTGAAGAGAGTAACTTATGTGTGCGTTTATAGCCACAGCTGATTTATAGTTATGCCCAAAAGATTCTTAAAGATGCTCGTGGACACTGTCCTTTTCCCCCAATGTGACTCAAATGTCATGTTTTGTTTCACGAACAATACAAAAACCGAGTGACAGTCATTTTTCTTAAAGGACAAAATCCTCACATTTGAAGCGGCAAATGTCATTTTTGCTAAATAAATATTTATTCTATCATCAAAATAATTGCTAGATTAATTTTCTGCCTGTCAACCAATCGATTAATCAGCTGATCATATGAGCTCTTTGTTTGTGGTTTTCGAAATATTAGGTTTTTCCCAATTTTTTTGATTTCAAACTCAGTTACATTACATCCATTCATTTACTTTAGTTCATATACTGTAAGAGGTTTAAATGACCTAGATATGAGGATATGGACGCGGCGTCAAGCTGCTCGACTTCTTCACCCGACCTTCCTGCCTCAGAGGGCAAAGGGGTCAGGGGTCAGGGGTCAAGGGTCAGGGGTCAGGGTAGTGTCGCCAAATCTGGGTCAGCGGCACCGTGATGATCTCAAAAACGGCATCACGCAGTCACACAGTCACGAGGAAGGAGAACAACTGAGTTTTTGACTGTTATACTTTTACTATTTGAATCATTTGTGGGCCGGTGCCGCAGATCTTTTTTTAACGTAAAAAAAAATACAGTTGTGATTGTGTAAAAGTCTCCGCAGCATCTGTACGGCCGGCGTGAACCAAACTCTCCTTCAGAGCAGATCAGAGATTATCGACAACATTTTATTCCTCTTTTTATCAAAAGTATTTCTTCTTTCTTAGTTTCTTTCCGTATCTCAGCGCCCTGCACCGTGAGGGAATAAAGTTTTCTTGAATCAGTTGAATCGACGATCTATACATTTTTACATTTTTAATCGTTATTTATGTCAGAAATGATTTGTCTCGATGACAAATGTTTAATATTCACAACCAAGTTTTCAGGGGCTTTATTGTGTTTTTGAATTATTCTCTCCCACACAGAGGCTTTTCTTGAATGTTATCATGAATTAATATTAAAATATCCCCAGATCCTAATTTGAAGTTTACTTCCAAAATCCTCCCTCAAAATCATCTTCAAGCTGTTGGAAACTATTATTCATACCAACTGACATTTTTACACGAACATGTCCATTAAACGTGAAATTAAAAAACTATATTTATTACAATATACGGTCAAAACAACAACAAAATGTCCAAATCAGAGACGTGAGCAACAACAAAAAATGACAAAGATCCACAAAGGAAACCGATCAGTGTTTACCACCTTTTACAAAAATAAGATTATCATCATTTGTGGACCAACATATGACACAATATAATCTCAAGACTTCGTCAGTAGTTGTATTTCTATTTCTCCGTTTCACGCCCTGAATCCGTCACGTACAGTGAAACCGGCCGACGCCTTCGCAGACGTCGTCTGTTCGCCGTGTGCAGATCATTCTCATCGTGTTTATGAATCTGTTCGTCTGCTCGTCTCTTACTCTCTCGGGCCGTTCGGTCTCGTACGTGTGTTTTCACAGCTGCTTCGCAAAAAACAGCGAAACTACACGATCGACCGGTTTCCACCTTCCTACGGTTCTGAGCGGCTCCGTCTATTAAATGCAGAGTCGCGTTCGGATCAAACTGTCTTTTATTTGAAACAGGAACACAGGCCCTGACGTCCTGTCACGTGTGTGTGTGTGTGTGTGTGTGTGCGTGTGTCCCTCATGCTTTGTTATGGTTGACGCCTTCGTTTTTTCTCTGTTTGTCTGTTTGTTTGCTGACCGACAGCGTGCGATGCTCATCACATTCATCAGATATTGCCGATATTGTTTGTCAAAGAAAGGTTTTTGGTTTTTTTTTGGTGGGGGGCTTTTTGTCACTGAGACTTGTTTCTCATTGGCTCCACGACAACGAGCGGCGTTGTCTGTGTGGACGCTGTTGACACAAAGGGCCGCGAGAGGTCAGAGACCGGCCCCTCGGTGCTGCTGCGTCACACGGCTTATCAGAGCCTGCGTCACGGCAACAGGCGGGCTGCACACACACACACACACACACACACAGACGGGCGCGTTGCTAATACTGTAAATTCACAGATGTCTGCAGTGTTAACGAGACGTGACCTTAATGTGTCTTGTGATCAATCTCTGATCTGTGAACTCAGCAGAGTTGACGGTTTAAGATCGTGGACGTAGTGTCCGGGTCCGAACAGTGAAGTTGTGCCTGAAGCCTGTATTCTGTGTACTGACCAGCAGAGGGCGACTCCCCTGGTTGTTTCTATAGAAGGTCAATGAGAAAAATGACTCTCACTGGATTTATGACGTCACTAAAACATTTTTTCCTGAGGAGTTTATGGTTCAATCTCTAGTTTCAAGTCTTCTTCAATACATGATGTTCATTTTGTACATTATGGATCATTTACAGTCAAATAGACCACAAGGCACCGGATGTTTTGGGGGCGTGGATACAGCCTGATTGACAGCTGGTGCCGTCCAATGGGTGCATGGTTGCAGGTGCAGGTGGACGAGCAGGTGTTTGGTCTGGAGAATGTCAGTAAATATGGATTTTTCTAAAATGTTGGCTTTCACCTTTCTCTGAGCAGCAGCACAAATCGTGTAGGACCAATATACTGCGAGCTCACATGATTCAGAATCAAAACAATGGTCTTAAAAGGACGATAATGTCGCCTAGCGCGATACTTTCGCTGGGACAATATATCGTGCGACAAAAAGTAGTTATCGTGACGAGGCCTGATCGGCACCTCATGCTCCGGAGTTTTCCCTTTGTCCTCTGACGGTGGCAGATATTAGAATGAGGCAGAAAAGCAGAGGGCTAGATGTTGTGATTATTCGTTTTTAAAACCAACATATTGTTCGTTTTAATAGGTCGTTTAATGTTGAATGTAGTGTTCAACGACAACGAACCATAACCAAATGAAACGCGGCATTAAAAAGCTTACAAAGTGTCAAATCAGAGAAAATATGTGCGACGTTCCGTCGTCGGACGCCATCTTTGGAGATCCAGGAGCAGGGAACCAATGAACGAGCTCGTTCTGATCGTGGTCTCGTCGCAGGCGTCCCTCTCACACGCGAGGCTTCGAAAACGGCAGCTCACAAGCCAAAGGTGTAAAGAGTTGAAATAAAAACAATGCTCTGCTTGTGTGGTAACGCACTCAATAAATAAATGTGTTTTTGATTTAGAGCTAAGTCTCCGACCGTATCATCGGCTGTTCACAGTCTGGCCGCGGCTCCCGGTGCAGGAGTAACCTGGACGGCGATGCTCGAGGAGGAAGTGTCGCTGCCGCTGACGACGATGATCACCTGTGCAAACTGAGGCTGCAGCCACAGAGTCAGACAAGAGAAGGGAAGAGACGAGAAACAAATCTGATATTCTCCCCACGCAGGCCGTCCACAAGCCTCCGCCATAAATAATTTGTGTGTTTAACGCGG
>NC_061517.1:2297500-2302500 GCF_022379125.1 Scophthalmus maximus | reverse complement strand
AAAAAGTGTATGGGTTTAAAATCACTTCCTGCCCCTTTAAATGGAATCTCCTTTGAGTGCTGATGAGTCGTCACATCCGACTGACAGTGAACGCCACACAAGTACTTCACCATCACTTATAAAGTTTATAAGACAAACAGCTGTTTATTTACACGCCGAGCTAATTTAATTTGTAGTCATGCTTGTGACTGATTTTCGCTCTGGTCTTTTCTTTTCTTTTTACCAACTCCTGTGGGAAATATGTTGGTTTTTTTTCGTGGGTGTATTTGATTTTTCGAGCCGCCTGTTGTTTCCATTGAGGCTGGAAAAAACCCAAACATTGAATCTGTGCAGGAGCTGCAGAGGCCAGTGACGATTCTGTGGATTTGTTTGCAAGTCGCCACACGATCCATTGTTAATGTAAAAATATTGATTGCATCCGCTCTAAACAATCTTCCCCTGATGCATTAGATCTGCGTCCGTCTCGTGGGAAGTTGTGAAATCTCTCCCACAGACTTGACGAGAGGCCCGATGGCCTTAAAAGTCCATGTTTACAGACTCGGTGTCACGACCACCGACTTCCTGCTGAAGTGAAGAGCCGCTGTGTAAAATCCATCATCACGGAAGAGAGAGAAATTATAAATAAAGATTCTGAATTTTCCGTTGGCATATTATATATATATATATATAATTAAAATAAAGTGTTCCATGATTTTAAGGAAATGGATTTTATTTAAGGGGGTGGATGTTGTTGTTTTTTATGTGGCAAAATTTAATTTTCATAATGTATCAGGGGAAAGACACAATGTCAAATCATTAACCCCTTAATGTCCAGTTTTATACTTTAATTTCCCTTGAGTAAGAAAATAGTAGTACAAGTTGTAGTAATGGTACAAGTTGTTGTAGTAGTAGTACAAGTTGTTGTATTACACGTAGTAGTAGTAGTACAAGTTGTTGTAGTAGTACAAGTAGTAGTAGTTGCTTGTGTGTATGTTGTGTTTCCTGTCTGGACCAGAGCATCTCTTACATAAATCCATGTGGACGATCCGGGGACGAGGCTGAGGTCGTGTCGTCTGCTCCCATCTGGTCTCCTCCGGGGGGGAAATGACGTCTGCTTTTCCTGTGACGTGATTTTATTAATTCCCGCGTCTTCTCTTTTTCTTTCTTCCGTCTTCACAAACTGAACATGAACCTTTTATTGGGCCGCGATCGTGTTGGTGCAGCAGCTCGGTCGTGGAGCCGCCTGGCGGGCGGCGATGATCCCGGCGCGTCGTCACGTGACTCTAGAGCGGAGCAGAGGGGAGACGCGAGACAGTCGCCGCCAATAAGTGAAGAGTTGTGACAAATGAGTGTGTTGTTGAGCTCAGAGGACACGAGCAGGTGCGGCGACCGCGGCGTGTTCGGGCGGCAGAGGAGTGCTGCTGCGTAAACACAGGACCTGTGTGTGTGTGTGTGTGTGTGTGTGTGTGTGTGTGTGTGTGTGTGTGTGTGTGTGTGTGTGTGTGTGTGTGTGTGTGTGTGTGTGTGTGTGCGCGTGTGACTGTGTCTCTGTGTGTGTGTGTGTGTGTGTGTGTGTGTGTGTGTGTGTGACTGTGTGTCTCTGTGTGTGTGTGTGTGTGTGTGTGTGTGTGTGTGTGTGTGTGTGTGTGTCTGTGTGTGTGTGTGCGTGTGACTGTGTGTGCATGTGACTGTGTGTGTGTGTGTGTGTGTCTGATTGTGTGTCTGTGTGTGTGTGTGTGTGTGACTGTGTGTTTCTGTGTGTGTGTGTGTGTGTGTGTGCGTGTGACTGTGTGTGCATGTGACTGTGTGTGCATGCGTGCGTGTGTGTGCGTGTGTGTGTGTGCGTGCGTGCGTGTGTGTGACTGTGTGTGCGTGCGTGCGTGTGTGTGTGCGCGTGTGTGTGTGCGTGTGTGACTGTGTGTGTCTGTGTGTGTGACTGTGACTGTGTTTGACTGTGTGTGTGTGCGTGTGTGTGTGTGTGCGTGTGTGACTGTGTGTGACTGTGGGTGAATGTGTGTGTGTGCGTGTGTGTGCGTGCGTGCGTGCGTGTGTGTGTGTGTGCGCGCTCTGTAAACCCTCTCACCCTCTTGAGAAGAGCAAGCAATTAGTCTGAGCCTGTGAGCTCACACACGTTCGCAGCAGCTGCACCGCGTGCGGAGAAAACACACACACACGCTTGTCAGTTGTGACCGACGCCAGCCGCCGTCCACCTGCAGCTCCGGGTTTCACTTTTGTCTCGTGGCGTCTTCTTCCTCTTCTTTTCTTCTGCCGGAGCAGGGAGAGTGAAGTAAACAGAGCGGCGCTCGCAGCCATCTGCCTCGTGTCACTGGGGCCTGTATCCGTCTCGTCCTGCTCCTCAACCACCTGTTCACCTTTTTTATATTGCATCTGCTTCGTCCATTATGTTTTTTTTTAAACCCCGCCCCCTTGTTATTGCCTTCTCTTCAAACTCACATGTCCATCACCGTGACCCATCTGTCTGCCTCTGCTCCTGTGCGTCACCTCGGAATTCTTCCATTTCTTCTGTTTACACGTGAAGGAGTTTCTTTGGATCAGTGTCAGGACGGCGGTCGAACACTACGACCGTGAGAGAAGGGCAACATGGGAGAAAGTTTCTAAAGATTATTTCTAAACTGCAGGTTGGAGACGAAAAATTCTGGATTATTTCTAAACTTTCCCGTCGAAAACTTCTAAAGCAAAGGAAACAGAAACACTTAACAGTGATGTTAGAGCTGAACTGACTATTTGACTGATTATTTTCCTCATCGATTAATCCGTCGATCATCTTCTCCATCAGTTGTTTGGTTCATAAAATGTCGATCGTGTTTCCCCAAAACTCCAAGATGATGTTTTGTTTTTGTCCACACAAGAAAGATGTTCAGTCCGCTGTCACAGAGGAGCAAAGAAACCAGGAAATATTCACATTGAAGAAGCTGAAATCAGAGAATTTTGACTTTTCTTTTTGATAAAAACTACTTGATCCGATTGATCGATTAACAAAATAGCCGTCGATTGATTTAGAAGTCGATTTGACGAAACGATTAACTGCTGCAGTGATGTGAAGAGTGAGTAAAGTGAAAACCCCGTGCCCCCTGGAATCATCTGTGTTTCAGAGTTATTATGGTGATAAGTAAGAATACATTGAGGAGAATTCCATCACTTCCCCCCGCTTCGCGCTGAACCTTTGTCTGGAGTCCGGAGCAAACACCAACAACTCTCCTCTCTCCGGAGGAAGTGGCCCCTTCAGCGGCTCACAGCGTTTTCCCATGATGCACGTCGGGGAGAGTTTCTGGGCCCTGACGCAGCGGCACTGGACACGACGAGGTGGACGGAGAGGAGCAGAGAGGGGGCGACGGATCCAACCAACAGGATCGTTTCCTGTCAGAGGAAATGTTCTGTGTGTGTGTGTGTGTGTGTGTGTGTGTGTGCGCGCGTGTGTGTGCGCGTGTGCGTGTTTGTGTTTGTGTTTGTGTGCGCGTGTGCGTGTTTGTGTTTGTGTTTGTGTGTGTGTGTGTGTGTGCGTGTGTGTGTGTGTGTGTTTGCTTCCCTTTCGTCTCTTCCTGTAAAACGTGAAAAACGTTCGATGCGTTTTGATCCCGGAGGCGATTAAAGAAATTAACAAGACAAACAAAGACTCATTTGTACATTTGACTCTTCTCTCGTCCTCGTGGAGCGACGCGGGTGAGGGCGGGTTTCGTCCAATCAGATTCAAGTGATCCGAGTCCAAACCCCTGAGTTTCACGTGACGACGCAGACGCACCGACTTATGTTCCACTGTGACTCGAA
This sequence comes from Scophthalmus maximus, assembly GCF_022379125.1. Lineage (NCBI taxonomy): Eukaryota > Metazoa > Chordata > Actinopteri > Pleuronectiformes > Scophthalmidae > Scophthalmus > Scophthalmus maximus. The sequence continues at coordinate 2,298,735 of NC_061517.1, read as the reverse complement.
CAGTCAACAGGGGGATGAAATTCATTCGGACGAGGAGTATCATAATTTAAAGTTACAGTAAAAAGCCTGTGACCTCATGTCCGGAGTTTACAGTATAATATTTATTTACAGTATTAAAAAAAACTTTGAAATCCTCTCCCTGTGCACTTTTCCAGGAAGCAGCAATAAACAAACTGCAAACACACACGAGAAATAACGGGTCTCGTACAGTTTGATCGGTTTTCTCTCAGGATCCGTCCTCTCGTCCTCGGCTTGACTCCTCCTCTTCCTCTCTCTTCCTCTCTCTTCCTCTCTTCAGGTGAGCGCTAACGTCCTGATCTTCCTCTGCACCAACATCATCGGCATCTGCACCCACTACCCCGCCGAGGTCTCCCAGAGACAAGCCTTCCAGGAGACCAGAGGATACATCCAGGCCCGACTACACCTGCAGAGGGAGAACCAGCAACAGGTACACACACACACACACACACACACACACACACACACACACACACACACACACACACAGACATCCGACCGACGACGTTGTGATTGACACAATCTGCGTTTCCTTTCTCTCTCTCTCTCTCTTTCTTCCGCGTGTTTTCCAGGAACGTCTGTTGCTGTCGGTGTTGCCGAGGCACGTCGCCATGGAGATGAAGGCTGACATCAATGCCAAGAAGGAAGACATGATGTTTCACAAGATCTATATCCAGAAACACGACAACGTCAGGTCAGCCGGGACACAGGGCCTTCACTTCACGTGAATATTCATATTTCATAATCAGCTGCAAAGACAAAACACAGTGACTGCACGTGAGGTCGTTCGTCTGAATCGGACCTGTATGAGTTTTATTATACAAATATAATAAATATATATATTTAAAGCTACCTCCGGGGAACATTTCCTCTTAATCAGCTGGAATTTTGTCCAGAAAGTCGACACAGTTTGGTTCTAATTATGAGGCGAATTAAAGAAAGTGTTAATTGTTTTTTATGAAACTGTACGCAGGTAAGAAAAAATTGCTCATAAATAATGGAACAATGTCCCACACGGAGTCTTTTTATTTCACAGCTGGTCTGTGTGAAATCAGGGGACGTGTTTGTCAGAATTGATTAACTGACAAGACACAACAAGACGTGGACATTTCCAACGCAGCGATACACATCAATTAAATTCATATTTATTGGTCGCTGAGCAGATTTACGTTACTTGTCGGCTCAAAGTGGCCGGTGTCTTTTTGGTGGAAAACTTC
>NC_061517.1:2237500-2292500 GCF_022379125.1 Scophthalmus maximus | reverse complement strand
CCTGGAGAAAAAGGTTCAACCCGACACTCCCGATCTCGTTTTACTGTGCGGTAGGAAGCGGCTGCTGCTCATGTCTGATGCTCGTCTTCTTCGCCTTCTTCGTCCCTTTCCCGTGACAGTATTCCAAGAAGGTGGACGATCGTTTCGGAGGATACGTCGCCTGTACTCTACTCGTGTTCTGCTTCATATCCTTCATACAGATCGTCATCTTTCCACAGTGAGTACTGTACTTCGCACAGTATCATAACACCAAACCTTCAATATTTACTGATGTGTTTTATTATTTGTGTGTTTCATGGATCTATGACATCTGCAGTTTGATTCGTTTGGTCTGGACCAGATTAAAAACTAAACACTGCTGCCTGTTAGTGTGAATAAATATATAAAGTGCTTATTAACACTTAGAATTATAGATTCATTGTGGCATAACCCTTTTATTAACGTGTAAAGTTTGAGGTCGATCTTCATGTCAAACTTAAAATAATCCTAATGTAGAGAGAGTTATGTATATTATCATATATATTATTATATATTTGAAATGTTGAAGTGCTGTCTATAACTGAAGTGAAACATTCTAATTGATGGTTTATCACTCATCTGTAAATTATTAGTAGGTTGATTATTAACACGTAATACACAGTGAATAATTTCTGCTTATAAAATCCTTTATCTATCATATCCAGGAAGTTGTTACCTAATGTTATTCCACTGACATCGATTCACAGAGAAATAACTGATTATGAACGTTACTAGTTAAATCTACAACTTGAACTTTATTATAAAGACGAGTTATTGTATCTAACCCGACCTGCGAAGTCGCTGTTTTATTGTTTCATTCCGTTTTTATTGTGGAAACCGTTAAAACTTACACGAGCCGTTTTAAATCATCCTCACGCTAACTTACTGACAAGTTGCCATGGTTACAGGTGATTCTTTTTGTTTTGTTGTACAAATATATTTGGAGGCTCAGACAGAAAGTCGACTTCCATCACTTTTCCTTTTAACGGTTTGTTTGATGCCGAACAAAACTTTGTGTCGGGAGTAACGTCGGCGTCTCCGTTGCTCTCGTCCCGCAGCACGCCGGTCATGCTGGGCATCTACATCAGTATCTTCTTCATCCTCGCCAACATCCTCTTCATCTGTGCCATATACTCCTGCATCAAGGTGAGCGGAGCGCGTCCGTACGACGGAGTGACGGAGCCACTGATTTAGGATTTAGAGATTTCAAGAACATGGTCATAATATTGCAAAGCGTCAAAGTCTGTCGTCTATGTTGAAATGAGGAATGTGGAGAATCTAGTTGGGTTTAGACTTTAGTTTTGTTTTTTTACAAATAATTTAATACTTCCCCTTTTGGCATCACATCATCATAAATATCAGGATCTTTTCGCAAGACTGTGCAAGAAACTGTCTCTTCCGAAGAAAAGAACCACATGGAATTTATTTTATTTGTTTTTTCTCGAAAATATTATGCCTTTTTTTGTCATTAAAGCTACAGTGCGTAATATTTAGAAGAACTTATTCACAGCAATTGAATAGATTTTCCATAACTATGTGTTCATATATGTATAATCACAATGTTTTTTCTGTGCACCAACATAAAGTGTCCCCTGTCGGTTGCTCAGTTGGTTGCGGTTTGCAACTTAACCACCAGATGCCGCCAGAAAATTTAAAAAAAAGACACACTGGGGCTTTAAGCTATGTTTTTATTCTTCTGATATTACGACTTTATTCTTGAAATCTCGCCATAATGCAGCGTCATACATAAAGACACATCGAATACACATTTGCTCATGTTTTTTGTGTTTTGTTATTGAATATTCATAACCGTTTTGATCTTTGCCGTTGACCCGGCTCGCAGCTCTTTCCGGCGGCGATGCAGACGGTTTCGAAGAAGATTGTCCAGTCGCGCACCAACAGCACGCTGGTCGGAGTTTTCACCATCATCCTCGTCTTCATCTCCGCCTTCGTTAATATGGTAATTATGACAGCAACTGCTGCTAAAGCACACACACAGACTTCATCTACAGCAAGTAAGTGTGATTAATAAATCACGGGTTTGGTCTATAAAGTGTCAGAAAATATGGATTTCTTAGTATTTTCCCTAAGGCACCGTGTCACCATTTTTTTTTGGAATTTTTTTTTTTTTACAGAGCAAGGGCTGAGCGGAAAACCCAGATTTTTTTTTGACACAGAACTGACAATTAACGGACCGTAAGGAAATATCCGCTCAATTTTTTACAAAAAGCGTATTGGATTAAAATCGCTTACTGCCCCTTTAAATGTCTTTATCCCCCACGCATCATGACCCCCACCGTGGTAAATCTCCATTTGCCCCCGTGAAACACAGAGATCACCAAACTGTGGGGGCAGATTAATAGAAGCTCTGTGTTCTCCGTGCACGTCTGTACAATAACCACGTCATACACGTGTGTGTGTGTGTGTGTTCCCCGCAGTTTGCCTGTGACACCACGAGCCTGGCTTCCTGCGTCGCGGAGAAGCTGAACACGTCCGCAGCGCTGGTGACGCCGTGTCTGATCCGCAGCCTGAACGTGTCCGCGGAGGGGGGGCTGGAGATCTGCCCCAGCCGGGGCCCGTCCTGCCCCTTTCCCGAGGTGAGTCCGGTCGGTTTCCCCCCGAGCGAACGGGGAACAGTGTCAGATTTGCGTCGGCGTGGTCCTGAGCTCGGTGCTGATGCCCGTTGCGTCTTGTCTCCCCCCCGTCTGTCTGCAGTACTTCAGCTACAGCGTGCTGCTGACGCTGCTCGCCTGCTCCGTGTTCCTGCAGATCAGCAGCATCGGGAAGCTCGCGCTCATGCTGCTCATCCAGCTCGTCTTCCTGCTGCTGGTCGAGTGGCCGCAGGTGGCGCTGTTCGACAACGCCGACCTCTTCGTCACCTCCAACGCCATGTGAGTGTGACGGGGGCGGACGGCGGGAGAGCGGGTTCAGAGAGCGTCCGAGCGGATGGAGCAGATTGTTTTAAAACATAATTCACTTTACACGTTTCGTTTCTCAGATGTCGTTTCGTGCAGCAAAGCATTAATGCCTTTAAATGTATGTTGTATTTCAGAATTGTATATATTTCACTATTTGTTCTTTTTTATCTTTTCAGTGATTTAAATGAAACTAGTGCTCAATGGTAAGATCTGAAATGAAAACAAAAATAACAATAATATTATAATGATTATTTGCTTTATTTACCAAATATTTTCTTTTATACTTTTTTTTACTTTTAGGTCCAGTTTCAATGAAACTACAAACCAGTGGTAAGATCACGTTCTTCTGTTACATTTACTCCAAGTACTTAGCACAAGTTTGAGATACTGGTACTTCGATACTCAGTATTATCTGCTCCACTACATCTTATGTTACTGGTTATTTTGCAAACTCAGTTTGATGATAACAAAATAAGTAAATAAATCAACACATAAATGATGATGTATTATTATAGATAAAGATAAAAGAAGTCATCCAGCTTCACATTGACCACCTGCAACATTTATCACAAATAGTTAAAATTTCTTTTAGTAAGTAAAAGATCGGATTACTGTACTTCTTCTTCTTCTACTGTACTAAGTCCCCGATTTGTTTTACTCTCCTCAGCCCATTTGTTGTGACCAAAGTGTCCCTGAGGGTCATGACGCCGGTGATCCTCACCGTCTTCGTCCTGGCGCTGTACCTTCACGCGCAGCAGGTCGAGTCGACCGCGCGCCTCGACTTCCTGTGGAAACTACAGGTGGGTGCAGCGCCGCGCCACCAGAGGGCGACATCCGACAGGCTCTGAATCTCCTGTCACTGCTGCGGAGGCCTCAGAGTTCTCCATCACACACACACACGCACACACACACACACACGCACACACACACACGCACACACGCACACACACACACACGCACACACGCACACACGCACACACACACACACACACACACACGCGCGTGCATCTGACTCTCCTCTTCACTCTCAGGCCACAGAGGAGAAGGAGGAGATGGAGGAGCTTCAGGCGTACAACCGTCGCCTCCTCCACAACATCCTGCCCAAGGACGTCGCCGCCCACTTCCTGGCGCGCGAGCGGCGCAACGACGAGCTGTACTACCAGTCGTGCGAGTGCGTGGCCGTCATGTTCGCCTCCATCAGCAACTTCTCCGAGTTCTACGTGGAGCTGGAGGCCAACAACGAGGGCGTGGAGTGTCTGCGGCTGCTCAACGAGATCATCGCCGACTTCGACGAGGTAACGTTCAGTTTGTTCTGCGGAAAATTCATAAAGAAAGGTGATGACTGGCTTTTTACCCATTTAAGAAACACAGATAGTGTTGAGGTATTGCCCATAACTCGCGGAACAAATGTGCTAATTATGACATCATCACGCTCTGGAAAAACTAGAACTCAGGAAAAGAGGCGGAGACGACTAGAGCCCGATACATCTGTTGGCCGATAATATCGTCCGATATGAGATCTATGAAATGTTTTATTGTACAGAATAAACGATGCAGGGGAAAAAAAGTGAATTTATGTTTTACATTTTACGTGAAATAAATTTCACGTAAAATAAGTTTCTATTCTTAAATGAAGTTCTATATATTTGTGTTTTCTTTTTATTTCTAGTTATTTATTATGAAAGTTTATGGTAACACCAAACATATCAAGCCTCAATTACATTTAATTTTAGGAATCATTGAAAGAAAAATGTATATATATATCGGCAGATGTATCGGTATCGGAAATCTTGTACTGCCCTAATATCGTTATCGGCGTCGGCCTCCCCAAAATCGCTCGGGCTCCAGCGACGACCACGAGGCGTGATTCTACTTTTTATGTCTCACGTGTCAGATCATCAGCGAGGAGAAGTTCAGGCAGCTGGAAAAGATCAAAACCATCGGCTCCACCTACATGGCGGCCTCGGGCCTCAACGACTCCACCTACGACCGGAAGGGGCGGAGCCACATCACGGCGCTGGCCGACTACGCCATGCGACTCCGAGAGCAGATGAAATACATCAACGAGCATTCTTTCAACAACTTCCAGATGAAGATAGGTACGACGAGATCGTCGCCGCGAGGCAGAAATGAAAAGAGGTTGTTTTTTTTAAAAGCAGAGTTTGTTGACGCGGCGGCGTGATGTTTTTGATTGGCAGGTCTGAACATCGGGCCGGTGGTCGCCGGGGTCATCGGAGCGCGGAAGCCTCAGTACGATATCTGGGGGAACACGGTGAACGTGGCGAGTCGCATGGACAGTACAGGTGTACCGGACCGCATCCAGGTGAGCAAAGCTCTGCTCAAACAGGTTTTCAAAAATGATTCAGGGTTTATTGTAATTCAAGCTGTGGAGATATATTGTGATTTATTACAATATGTATCATGAGTGCATGAGAATTCAAATTAAAAACTTTATTCGTTCAAGTCCATTTCAATACAACAGCTCAAAAATAATACTGTTTAGTTTTTATTGATTGTGTGAAAGCTGTAAATTCAATTGCATAGTTATTAACTATGATCATAATTAAAAATTCTGGATTCACATGCACAAACTCAAAAATAATCAAAGTACAAGGAAAATAAAACAGGAACCTGAAAGACTTCAATCTTTTTATGATAATCCACAAATAACCAATAAGATAAGTATTAGAAATAAAACTATGATACTGTCTCCTGTCATATGAAATGTTCATCGTGATGAACGAAGTAATATCGTAAAATATAAGATGTATAATATCATACAGTATATACGATATTACTCACAGTGCTATTAAATAAAACATAATCTGTGTGTTCAAAAGAGTTTATAGTGTATAAAGTGTTAAATATAACCTGGCTGATTAGTTTAAGGGTTGGGGTTAAGTGACACATATATTTATCGTCACTGTTGATTTAGATAATTAATAACTCTTCTACAAGCACAACAAGCGCCGTTTGAGGAAGAATATGAAGTTTGTTGAGTTTGACAATTTGACAAAATGGCCTCTCTGGAATAAAATGTGTCATTGAATAAAGGTAAATGTGAAAATATTACAGCTGATCATTCAAATGTACATATTATAATACTGGTTAAATATGCAGCGGTTGATTTTTTGGGCCACTTGGGGGCAGCGAAACACGGCGTAAACTGATCGTTGACAAGTTATCACACATGACATGTATTATATTAATAATAATAATAATAACAACAATGATAATAATACATTTTATTTACATAGCACTTTTCAAGAGACACTTTACATGTAGAAATATAAAACAACACACTAAAAATAAAAATCACAGTAATAATCATACAATAAAATCAGGCATTAAAAGCAGTTTTGAAGATGAGAGTTTTGACTAAAGATTTTTTAATTTACATTTGTCTAATTATTAATACACTGTATATGCAATCTGCTGGACAACATGGGGGGGGCGTTCATTTACAGTTGTGTTTCAATGTGAATTATTGATATGGTAAAGGAGTATCTGCCTCTCGCAGGTGACCACGGACCTCCACCAGGTGCTCACATACAAAGGCTACGTGCTGGAGTGTCGAGGGGTCGTCAAGGTCAAAGGTAAAGGGGAAATGACGACCTACTTCCTGAACGACGGACCGCCCAACAGTTAGCAGCCGCGGCGGCAGCGGCAGCGGACGCTGGGACGGTTTCCCGCCACACGGACTCGGCTCCACCGAGCGAGGGAACGGCCACCGACTCGGGACGCCACATCACTTGAATCCCAGAGCAAAGAGGGGGGAAAATAATTAAACTTTCAAAAGGAAAAGTGTTCTTGACGAGTGGAAGGATGTTCTCGGTTCGGCAGCCATTGTGGGGCCCAGATCCACGCCGGAGGAGCGGTGTTTCCCTCGTGTCTGGCCTCGCGCTCCGGCTTCTCGAAAGATGCAAAGTCTGTTTATTTAAGAAAAAAACAAAACGCCTTTTAGCCTGTGTCAAAAGAAGATTAACGCTGTACATAAGGCTACTTTAATTTTACTTTGTGTTATTTTTTTCTTCTTCTTCTACCCCCCCCCCCCCCTTTAATTTTTCTTTTCACTTGAATTATGAAACAGGTACTCATGTTTTTTTTTGTTTTTCTGGGTTTATTATTTATTTCGATCTCGATGTTATGTGCAAAAAGGTCCTTTATGAAAAAGTGTGAATACATACGTGCACAAATATCCAGTTTATTACACGTCCACACGAGTGTGTATGCACATGCATATTTGTGCGTGCGTATGAATATATATGTATAAAACCAGAGGAGGAATATATTGACCAAAGACTAAAAGTATTTACTTCAAGCAAAGCGAGACGTGTGTGATATGTTCTCGCCCGACGTCGGCAGCGACTTGACATGAACCCTTTGTCTTTTTTGCTCGTTATTTTTCATAAGTATGTACAAATTCATTGATTTTTTTGTCTGTCTGTCATCCAGGCAGCAAAAAAAGAAAAAAATAAGCTAATCAAATTAATTCTGAATCACGGGGCGTTGCCCTTTGACCTCTAGGCGGGAAACGAACCACGGACGAGCTGAGGACGATGTTGAGAAGTGAAATATGAAATCTATATTTTTGAATCTCTCCCTCCAGCTAGAACAAGGATCCTGTTCTTCTCCATCTTCATCGCGTCACGTCGGTTCCTCGGAGCTCGAGCAGCCGTAACAGTATGTCATCATCAGCCCCCCCCCCCCTTTTCAAAGAAGTATTTTTTGGTGCGAACGGAAAATGAAGGAACTTAGATCAGTCGATTCTTCTATGAAGAAGAAAATAGATGAAGGAAGAGAAGGAAAAAAAGGAAAAAAGAAACATGTATTGATTTTGACTGAATACTGTGCTTTGTAATCCTGGACGGGGCAAAACTATTTTCACTGTGAGGTTTTTATGATACGACAAAAACTTGCTTTTTTCTTGCCAAACATAACCGCTTTTGACGCATGTCTGATCGTGGTGTCCTCGTTTTCATTTCCGTTTAGTTTTTTCGCCATAGGGTATTTTCTATCACTTCTGTATCCATCATTTGTATATTCTTAATGTTCTGATTATTATTATTATTATTAGTATGATGATTCCGATTAATTATTATGCTTATTGTGATGACTTCATTCCGACCCCAGCGCGCTTCTTCTTCGTTTAAACGCCAGTCGGAAAAAAAAAAGCTCAAGCTCACTGGTACCAACTGATCAACCGCAGCCGGCGGATTCTGCTGCTCGAGCCTCTAACGTACGATCCAGTATTTTACATCTGGTGCGATCATGTACAGTACAGGAGCTAATAACCATGAGAGCCCGCTTTCGTTTTTTAATTTAATTTAATTTTCATTTATGCCACTGCTGCAGTATTTGTAAATCTCAGTGCGACTTTGAGACGACCTCCCTTCACATTGAAACTTCTGAGTACAGCAGTGACACGTGACACCGTGTGAACAGAGCAGAATGAGTCGGTCCACACACACACACACACACACACACACACACACACACACACACACACACACATATATTTCCTTTTATTGTTTTCAGCGAATACAAAAGCCCCAAATGGCTGAAAGTTTAATTGCCTTAAGTTAATATGAAAGTGCTGTTCGGACGGAGCTCTTCACACACACACACACACACAGACACACACACACACACACACACCACGGTACAGCAACTCGAGATAAGGGAGATGAACCAACTGTCACGTGAACTGCGACCAAGCAACAGTGACTCATATAAGCAGAGAGTTTATAGAAAGGACATGAGTTTATATATATATTAAAAAAAAGTGCATTGTATGTATTCTATTTCTATTGGTTGTCCATAGACTTGTGTTGATTGTTAACTCTTGGGATGTTTTTTTGGGGGGGGGGCCCTCGGCCCCCTCGGCCCCCGGCCCCTCGGCCCCTCGGCCCCTCGGCCCCTCAGTACTACTGAAACAGTGTTTTTTGTTTTGTTTTTTTTGCTCAGGCCCTGAGGAATCCTTCCGTATTTAGTTTTTGAGTTTTTTATTTGTATTTTCCCCTGAGTCGGAGGAGTTTCTGGAGGCGAGGGGAGTGTTGAAGGACAAGAAGAGTGGAGGACTATGACAAAGAGAAAAATAACATTTCCCCTTGAAGAAAAAATAAATTTAAAAAATCAATGGCTGTTTTTTTTGTCTTCATCCATTCACTGATGTGTGTTGCCTGTGGATTACGGGAACAGAAGCTGATCATACATTACGGTAAAGTTATTTTAAAGTGATAGAAAGTGTCTCACTTTACTTCACGATGATTTTCTTCATGGATTAATCACTTCAAACATCAGCTGTTGCAGTAAAAAAAAGTTTGGAAAGACTCTGGAAACTCATTTTAAACCATCTATTATTTTTTGAACGGTGAATATTGAGTTCAGTTACTGTCTAAAATTAAGAAGCAGTTATTGTCATTTCCTCTGGAGGGCAGTACAATCTGACTCTTTCTATTCACTATTTCAGACTGACTTGTATGTACAGTATATACACATGGTCATTTGTCGTCATTCACAATGACTTTATTAACCATTTTCTCTCCCAATAAGCAAAATGTAAATGTTTGTCTCCACCACAACTCACCTGAACTATTCTGACAACTCTTGACTTCCAGAAGGATGAAGAAGAACCGTTCAAGATACAGTAAGTATTTACTCAAAGCCCAAGGAATCACTTCAATATGAAACTATATCCATAATTAATCATTGATAATAGATCGGGACAAATAAAAAATCTCCAAAAGTTCATGTGAAATCAGTTTAATTTCAGAAATTCTCATCCGTTTTTCCAGTGAATCAGAAAAGGCTGAACTCGCGGTTCGTCATTGACATTTTTTTGACAAACCTGTGAAAGGAAAAAGTAGATTAAACTCAAATCTAGATAATAAGTAAAAAAAATTCTGTGTGAATATTATGGATTTGTAAATGTTACGCACTCGGTCATCTCGCTGTTCTTTCTGGGAAAGCGTGCGACTTGCGTCCAGGGCTCAGGACTCTTGGACATCAACCATCCGTACAGCTGATTGTCCGTCAGAGGCATAATGTACAGCTGGTCAGGAGCTGAGGACGGGACGACACTTGGACTGTCACTCGGAGGAACAGCTGCCATGTGTTCTAATGTCTTTATGTCTCCTCACCTCTGGGTGTTTGAGCGCGTACGACCATCTGCTTGTATCGCTCTTGGCTCCCGTGGTGGATGTCGGAGCTGTAGGGAGGAGGCCGGGGGTCTGCAGCCCCGGGGGGCCCCTGTTGTCCTGGAAGCGACGGAGGCAGTCCCGCTCTGGCGTTAGCCCAAACACCTGCAAAAGAAAATAGATTTCATAGGTCTCTGACAAGCCAAGGTCCGAGATCCAGGTCCCCACAACTTAACCTCTGTGAAGACACGATTATCATTATCACGGTCCAGATAAAAGCTACGAGTAAAGGTGGGCACAGACTACGTTTGATATTAAAGGAGACATATCATGCTCATATTTAAGGTTGATCATTTTCATTTGGCTCGTCCTTGAAAAGGTGTACGTCCTCTATTGTTCAGTAAACACATCAGTTTCCTCAGACTGTCCGTTGCTGCAGCTCCTCTTTCACGGCCTCTGTCTGAAACACTCGGTTTTTATGGCTCCTGTCTCTTTAAGGGCCCCTCCCTCTCAATGAAGCCCGATCTGCTCTGATTGATAGGTCAACAGATTCCAGCGCATGTAGGAAGTGTCGGCCTCCGCTCCCGCCTATAGCCGCGCCTTATGCACTACCATAACGCCATCTTACGGACGCATCATCTGGACGACTGACGAGGCGTTCAGGGAGCGTCAGGAGCTTCAGGAGTTTTAGGAGCATCTGTGTTTGTACATCTGTACATGTCAGTGCCCTGTGTCCCTGTTGTCTCTCAATTACATCCACGTTGCAAAAGTTGCTTCTGGGAAACAAACAGCAACTTGTTGGCTCATATAAGCGAAACATTACCCGGCTCTGCTCTGTGCTGCACTGACGCTTGCTAAACACAAGCCTGAAGCCGTTTGAAGAGTTCAATAAGTAGCGTTGTTTAAACACGAGCGAGCTAAACGTTTGCCTCTTACCCGGAGAACAAGACGCCCCCGAGGGAACCGCGGCCGTTTTCTCGCCGATCGGGTCTTGATAACCGAGGTGAGTTAGACCGAAGAAGGACATTTCACGGTGAGGTGAAAAAGTTTGAGTCTTTGCCCCCCTAACGATCCCGTCTGAAGCCGACACACGCGGAGAGACGGCGTGAATAAATCAAGACGTAGCCATGGCAACAAGCAGCCGCGGCTCGCCGGGGGGGAGGCGGAGCCTCCTCAGAAATCTGAGGGTGAAAAAAAGAGAAGAAAGAAAAAAGTTATATGTGATGACAGTGAAACACTCAGTTTGAGATTCTGTGTATTAACTGAATAAATACAGTTTACGGTTTGGTTCAGGTTGTTACAGGCTGACGTCACCATGTGACATCAAACATGCCATCAATGGATCGATCGGGATCAAAGGAAGCTTGAGTGTCTTCGCCTCCCTTTGTGGGGAAAAAAATCCAATCAGAATTAAGTTCATTGCTGTAGTCAGGTAGAATAAAATGTTCCTGTGGTCAAAAAAATCCCTCAGAAACTGTCAATCAAAAAATTAGCTTGGACTCAAGGAGGAACTGAGAATAATTTGGTGGTCAAAGTTCACTGTGACCTCATAACTCACGTTTTTGGCCATAACTCCAGAATTCACACGCTTACAATGACAAATTGCACAAAATCTCTTTTATCACAGTCCCTCAAATTCTTCACTACATATTTTATGAGTCAGGAGAGATTATTATTTGGAAAAACAGAAAATCATGATATATATTTATATCTATATATCTATATCTATATATATAGAGTTTATAAAGTTTGTTCGGGTCTGTTTTATACATACCACAAAAACTTTGATTTCGACCCATGGATCTATTAACATAATATAATATACTATAATATATATAATATATAATAAGATAAGTTAAGATAGAACATTATTCACCCCATGTCAGGGACATATGTTACAGCAGCATTTAAAATATAGCAAAAATATACAATAAAAATACAATTTAAAAAGGTATATTCATATATATATATATACAGCTATATAAATATATACAGAGTGCATTGGATTGAAGTAAAAAAAGGCAAAAAGAAGTGAATAAATATATATATTGTGTTGATATATATATATATAAATGTATTGCACAGGGTGACAGAAATTGCTTAGTTGTGGTGGATGTAGAAAGCTACATACAGTACAGATCGATAGATAGTTACTTTATTTATCGCAAGCTGGGAAATTATATATATAATATATAATACATAATATATGATTGTTAGTCATAAAGGATAGTTAATAATAATAGATCCGTGGTTTAACCTCACAAACAGTGCATGCTGGGAAGTGTAGTTCCTTCAAAACCTTTAATTGAATGAGTTGAGTGGATCCTCTGTCTTCAACATCCGGTGACGGCGAGGCCACGCCCACCGGCTCGTTGTGTGTGTGTCTGTGTGTGACGTCAGCGGAGCCGACGGCGATGGGAGCTCGAGCGAGCGCTGGTGAGTTTCTCCCTGAACCAATTAAAACCTCTCGTGTCGCGCCTCGTCACCCGCAACAGGGAAGTGGAGGAGCGGGTGCGGGAGGACCGAGGACCAGCCACCACAGCGACGCGCTCCTCTCAGTCACAGCTGCCGGTGTGTAAACTCTCTCTGGACAGCCGCTCGCTCACGGTTTAATCCCCCCCCCCCCCCAGGTTGTCGTCGCGTTGCCGGAAAACCGTGAGTAGCGGCGGCTGTCGCTCATTTGTCTGTTTGTTTGACTTCCGTGCGTCTCGTGCGCGGTGCGGCTCGCTAACAGCGTCGTGTTGTCATAACAGCGCGTGGAGCTAAAGCGCCGCAGCTGACAGCGTCGTTAGCATAGATGCGCTGAGCTGGTTCTCCTCCAGGCGACGAACTCACTCCGATCGGACACGTGCAGTCAAAAACACTGGGGCTGCCGGAGGTTCGGAAGAGCTGACGTGAGGCGGGTCGGTGCCGTTAGCCCCCCGGTGCCGTTAGCCCCCCGGTGCGGCGCGTGCGGACACGTTAGCCGCGGAGGGTTGTGCAGCCTCATCGCGGCGGGGTTCAGTTTGTAAAGTACGGGGATTTGGTCGGAGGCTTTGGCTTATGTCATTACAGTGTGTGTGTGTGTGTGTGTGTGTGTGTGTGTGTGTCTTTCAGGCTATTCGGGGGACAGCAATCCTCGGGCATCACCTCTCAGTGTTGATTCTATGAGATTATATGACGATTAGCATTTAGAGCTGGGTTTAGTTCTCTGATAATCCCGAGAAGAAACTTTACAAACGACCGATATGGATTTTTTTGGTGGCCGATACCGATTGTGGGAGTCCAAAATTGCCGATACCTCGGCCGATATAGATATATCTATATCTATATCTATATCTATAGATATAGATATAGATATTTATTTAAATCTGTCAATGATTCCTAAGATTTCGTTATCAAACCTTTATGACAAAGAAATGTAATTGAGGCTTGATATTTTAGTCTTACGATAAACTTCATCATGAATAACCATAAATTGAAGAAAAAAAAATTACAAATATAACCAAACAAATAGAAGTTGAATTAAGAAAATGAACATTTATTTGACCTGAAATGTAAAACATAATTGCATTTCTGTTGGCCGATAATATCGGTCGGGCTCTAACAAGGATATGTATGTTTTAAATATTCAGTTAAAGGTTTTCAGTAATTTAACAACAACCCCAAACTTTTGAATCTTTCACAAAAAATTTGGGGAATCACAAATTATTGTTTGGACATTAAACGGTGTCAGTTTGTGTGTTTCAGCATGTTATGAACTGGTTTCAGGTGTTTTACAAAACAAATGATTAACCAGTTAATTCTCTATTGTGTTTTTTTTGTTCAATCATCTCTATACCGTTAACAAATTCCATTGAGTCTGGTTATGAATTGAAAACATCATATATGTACATTCATTGAGAATGAATCTTGCAATACTGTTGATATTTCTCCATAGGCATAGATCTTTTTTAGAGATCGAGTTTACATCCAGGTGATGGTGAACATAAAGTTGTGCAAAAAAAAGAAATGTATCTTCCTCATTCCTTTACTTTTCTGATTATGAAGGAGGAAGTAAAGAAGGAAATGGTTTTTGGTTTTAGCCCTTTTACAAATCATCTACACATTTACAATTGTAATCTTTCACTTCCTACTTTTCAGGCATCAATTGAGCTGCAACCAATTTTACATTTTTGTCAATCAAATGTTGTCAATTACTCAATTATATATATATGTATTTTGACAAGACGTTCAGTTTCCCGTCGTACAAACGGAAACAAGCAAACAAATATAATTTGCCGATTATTGTTCTGTTCAGAGTTTTTAAATCCGAACGTCATCACTTAATCTCCGTTAGTGTAATAATAGTATACTATAACATTGACAAATATGAAAGCACACTGAAACTGAGGCTGCATCTAACGATTATTTTCATTATCAATTAATCTGTCGATTATTTTCTCGATTATTTGATTAGTTGTTTGGTTCATAAAATGTCATAAAATGGTGAAAATGTCTATCGTGTTTCCCAAAACCTCAAGATGTTTTGTTTTTTCCACACACCAAAGATATTCAGTTAACTGTCACAGAGGAGCAAAGAAACCAGAAAATATTCACATTTAAGAAGCTGAAATCAGAGAATTTAGACTTTTTTTTCATAAAAAACTACTTGAACCAATTAAACGATTATCAAAATAGTGGCCGATTTATTTAGTAGTCGATTACTATACGATTAACTGTTGCAGCTCTAACTGAAACCGAACAAAACCAGGCTCCAAAAGGCAGGTGATACAAAACGAAGGGCAGAACCGGTTGTAATAGTTTCATCCATATTCAATTCTCTCCAATTATTTATGGCACCACCAGTTTTCATGCTAAGTGCTTAATGCTAATTGTTCCGAGGGCTCGGAGGCTCTGGTGAGTTCCTGTTTGATGAGGGCGTGCTCCCTGTTTGTCCTCTGGACCTCTTGGTTTATGTAAATGTAAAAAGAACAGTGGGAGATCTGTTTTTGTCAAGACTAGATTTTCTGCTTATCTGCTTTTTTTCTTCTGTTTTTTCGTCTCTTCAGAGAAAATGAGCCGCATCCCCCTCTCTCGCTCCGAGGTGTTCGGGGAGCTGAGAAAGGAGCTGCACGAGGATAAAGAGTTCCACCACGACGTTCATGTCTTCTTCATCATGGGAGCGTCGGTGAGAGCAAGGGGCGGGCAGTCACATGATACTTAGTGGCGGTTTTTTAATTGTAAATTGTGACTCAGCATGACATTGGGCGAATCGGGAGCAATCGTGATCACACAGAAGTTAGTGTGTTTCAGCCACGATTTCAAAGACAGTGTGTTGAAATGTGTGAGAACTCTGCAACAGTTCATTAAGGAAGTGTTGAAAGTGATTTCACAGAGTCATCCGCTCTTTCATAAGCCTCCAGGTTCCTCTTTGCTTTGCAAAATAATACTCAACCTGTTTTTTTCCCAATTTCTTTTGCGTTGTCGACCATAAGCATGTTTCATACAGAATTATATTTTCTGTTTCAACAATGCCAAACGCATCAGGTTTGTTTTTCTTCAATTCACAGAAACAGAAACAGTAACTGCAACTTGGCTTGAATAAAAACACAAATTTGTAAAATTGACACTTTTTAAATTTGGCAATATTTAATTAAAGGAGACATATTCAGATTTTCACTTATAGATGACCTGCTTACTGGACATTAGAGCCTGTAAACCCTTTTCAAGTAATAACCCACAATATTATTATTATGAACCTGAATACGAGGAAAGTAAAACTTCAGGAAGTAAAACCTCTGCAGACCTTTGGACACTTTTTTGTTTTTTGATCTGTTTCCTTCTTACGTTCTAAATGTTCCTGTGCCTCGAGTCTGTCCAGAATCAATCCACATGTTCATCCTCCATGTTAAAATGTTCCTATAAATACAAACAAGGCAACACAGTGTTAAAGAAATGTTTGAAACAAACTCAAAAATCAAAAAGAACTATTCTCTACTTTAAAAACCGTTGCTAATATCCCCGTCGCGTCTACAGCGATGGTTTTGTTCTTATCTCTGAACATGTGGTCACGCTGCAGTAATTGAATTTGCCAGGGGGTTATTTTTTTTTTTCCGTTTTCGTTTCTGCGGCTGCTGATTTTTTTTTTGCAGTGTCACCGCGACTCAGCGTTTCTCTTTCAGTGTGATTCACGGGCGGGTCGGGCGCAGAGAGGAGCCGCGGACTCGTCTGTGAACAGCTGTTTGTATCAACGAGTCCTTTTTGTTGATTTCTGTCACAGAGCGATTACGTACAGTCGCACCACACGTTCAAACATTAACTCACCGATGATAAAATCAATAGTTTTTCTGCTGTTCAGCTTCGTGGCGATATGAGACATGAGTGCAGGGAGTTTTTGTTTTTTTTGAAAATGTGGTGTGATACTGTAGAAGAGGTGTAATGACCCGAGAGACGTGTTCGTGCTCACCTCCAGGTTTTGTTTTGATAAATAAAGAAGCAGGGTTACAATCAGAGGAATTCCCATCTGAGGAATGAGGGTTAAAGGGCAGATGTATTATGGGAATGAAATTTTAACTTGGTTGACTTTCTAATTTAATTTCCTGGTTGATTTCTTGGGTGTCGCCCGTCTGTCGGTGTCTGGCACCACCCAGCCCCTCTTCACACGGACTGAACTGTAAATGCCTTTTCTCTTTTTTTCTTTTTCTTGTGAAACTTGTCAAACAACAAGGACGACAAAAGACAAGTGGGCTACAGTTTCTGTTGGCAGCAGGTTCTTCAGCTTCTCTGTCTGCAGACTGTTGCTTTGGTTTTGGTTTCCAGTGGTATATAATAAAGTTGATACATTTTTCAAATACTTTCCCGCCGCCACATGGTTTTACAGCATCTCTGTGTAGTGGAGAACAAGCCTGCGACTTGATTAATCGATTACTAATCGATTACTAAATTAATCTCCAACTATTTTGATAATCTATTAATCTGTTCAAGTAGTTTTTATGAAAGAAAAAGTCATAATTCCCTGATTTCAGCTTCATAATGTGAACATTTTCTGGTTTCTTTGCTTCTCTATGACAGTGAACTGAATATCTTTGGTGTGTGGACAAAAGAGGAGAAAAGCATTTAAGAACTGAAATCAGAGAATTATGACTTCTTTTTCTTTCATAAAAACTACTCGATGATCAAAAAAGCTCTAGCGGATAATATTCACCACTCTGTCCTTGTGCTCACAGTAATGACATGTGGACATAACCTGTATTTTTAAAGGTGAGATAATCATACTTGTGCTGGTGTGTGTCATTTGCACCTTCAGGGGGATCTGGCCAAGAAGAAAATCTACCCGACGCTCTGGTGAGTGAACCTCTGACTGTGACATAAATTCTGAAGTAATAATGTGAAGTAACTTTATGTTCATCCGTCTCTTCTCTCCCAGGTGGTTGTTCAGAGACGGCCTCCTCCCCGAGCAGACGTACTTTGTGGGGTTCGCTCGCTCCGACTTGACCATAGACGCCATCCGCAGCTCTTGCCTGCCGTACCTGAAGGTGACACTGGATGTTTGAAATGCATCTTTTTTTAATAAATATCTCCCAACAGATTTACAGCAGAAAAATATAAAATATATATAAATAGACCATGTAAATAAAAACAAAAAAAAAGTAAACACACAGACCGTGTGTTTCACTGAACTGAGTCTAAGTTCAGGTGAGAGAAATATGAATATATATCAAGTCCTGGTACACAAATACATAAATGAGTCAATTAACCTTCTATAAACTTTTCCTATGTGAACCTTTGCTTCCAAATTTAAACTAATATCCAATTTGTTTTTGTCTTATCAATTCTCTATAATTGTATCTAGTATCTACACTATGACGAATGAATGTCACAGATTTGAATGTTGTGATATTTTCTTTTACTTTTTCAGTACTTTCACATTTTGATAATCTCACCTTCTTTCCTCCCACTACTCTTCATCCCTTCACTATTCCTTTTCTTTCATCATCATCACCATCATCATCATGTTATATGTACTCTTTATTTAAATGTTGCCAAGTTCTGGCTGCTCTTTTTCATTGTATTCTCAGACTATTATTCAGGTTACCCTGTGTTCATGGCAACTATCTGCTGCCTCCACATGGCCATAAAAATTAAACCACAAGTCTATGAATATATATGTTAGAGACAAAAGTAAATATTCATATGATATAAACATGTCTCATCTTGTTAAATCATGTGGTTCCAGTTGATTCCTGCTTCTGGATTCTTTTTTAAATTTTTTTTTACATCGTTTGCTGTACTTTAAACGTTGTCGTACCTGGCGGTTGCAGGTGACGGATAAAGAGACGGAGCGGCTATCGGCCTTCTTCAACAGGAACTCGTACATCAGCGGGAAATATGCTGATGAAAGCTCCTTCGCCAAACTCAACGCGCACATCCTGTCTCTGCCCGGGGGCGCGGAGGCCAACCGCCTCTTCTACCTGGCGCTGCCGCCGACCGTCTACCACGACGTCACCAAAAACATCTGCCACCACTGCATGAGCACAAAGTCAGTGCACACACACACACACACACACACACACACACACACACACACACACACACACACACACACACACACACACACACACACACACACACACACACACACACACACATAAACACACACACACACACACACACACTTCTCTCACTTACTGTTGCTGTGTTGTAACCTTTACTCATTTCACTCTGTGTCTGTTTGCCCGTTGTCCGTTTTCCTGAGTGTCTCACCCTTATCGGTGTGAGGAAAGAGGAACGCAGTGTTGAGCTCATGTCTTCTCTCTGTGGTTGTGTGTGTGTGTGTAGAGGCTGGAACAGGGTGATCGTAGAGAAGCCGTTTGGACGCGACCTCCAGAGCTCGGAGGAGCTGTCCACTCACCTCTCCTCCCTCTTCAGCGAGGAGCAGATCTACCGTATCGATCACTACCTGGGCAAAGAAATGGTGCAGAACCTCATGGTGCTCAGGTGAGACAACGACTGTATCTCCTGGTGAAGAGGATTTTTGCCTTTGTTTCGTTCATCAAATAAACCTTGATGATGATTTTCAAATGATTTGAAGTGGATTAAAGTTAGCTGGTGAACATTTATAGAGGATCAAAGTCTCACAGAGTCCGAGTGACCTGAATGTATCACTAAACAGTAAATCAATCATTAAGAGCTTATATGAAAAACATAGTGTGATATGATATTCTTTTGAAATAAGATGGAAAAAGATCAGTACAATAATGTGCAGGAAATACAAAAACAACCATATCCACCTTTTCATTTTTAAGATGTTGTTGCGATTAGAGAAAATTATTGTAAAAAATATAATTAAAATTATTTCTGAGAGCCAATGACATTATGTGCATCATGAATGTGGACAAAGATGTCTTTTTTTTTTTTAATTCACACCACAACAACAATTATTTTATTTTATGCAAAACTTCAGTTTCAGCTGGTTTGTTTCCCCTTAAAAAAAAAAAAATCTTGTGAATATTGTAGAAGGTAAAATAGAAACCGGTCTGTGATGAAATGTTTCTGGACGTTGTCGAGGGATGCCGACGTGCCACTGAGCAGAGAACGACTTCGATGTTTTTGTCACAGGTTTGGGAACCGGATCTTTGGGCCGATCTGGAACCGGGACAGCGTGGCCTGCGTCGTCCTCACCTTCAAAGAACCGTTCGGCACGCAGGGACGAGGAGGCTACTTCGATGATTTCGGCATCATCCGGTGAGGGAGGGGAAGACAAATCACCCGACTTTGTCTTTGCAGTGAAATTATTAAGTTTATAAGTTTATTGCTTTTGTATCCAGGTTGAGAATGAAGTTATATAAATGTGACTGAGGCTTCTCAAACACCTACATCTGTAGATACTTTATATTGTCATCAATACTTTCATCTGTAGTAGTTTTCTACAACACAGAATTAATAACAACTAAAACAACTTGTCAGCAACTCTAACGTCTGTGAAAACTCAGCAGTGGAGCCTACTGCACAAATGAATAATGAATGACTCGTGTGGTAATAATAATAATAATAATAAGTCAAGTAATAGATGCCATCTTCAAACAAATATGAATTTGGAATAATTCACAGATAAATGTTCAAAACGCCAAACTACACTGGGACACACAAATAAACTGTGGAATTATTAATTAGATATCACAAACCACAATTCAATGCTTTAACTAAAGAATAGGTATAAACTAAGAGACAATTTTTTTAATTATATATTTAAATCAAGATACTGGATAAAGGAAAACTTGGACATTGGGAAGCGTTTCAGCTGAGATGAAATGATATTAGTATACGTACATAATTGATATTAAGAGTTCAAGTTCTTATATCTGTGTTCAACTACACAATTGTGTCAATGCATTTGTTAAATGTTCATATGCCGGGGGTATATTGTCGGGGGTTAAAATAAACGAATTACTTGTGAAAGGTCAATAACCATTAGCAGCTTTCTACAGAGTAAATCACCGTGTCGATGACGATGTTGGTTCAACATCACGTTTGGTCACATCAGTTATGATTTTTAAAAATGTCCTCCCGTCTGTCTCTGTGTTTAGAGACGTCATGCAGAACCACCTGCTGCAGATGCTCTGCCTGGTTGCTATGGAGAAACCAGCCTCCACCAGCTCCGATGATGTCAGAGATGAAAAGGTATAAATTCAGACATTTACAGTATGTGACAGTCGGCCATCGACTCTCCGAGCGCCGTCGTTTTACGACCAGGTGAACGACATGTCTGTCCTCTGCTGCAGGTGAAGGTGCTGAAGTGCATCGCTCCCGCGTCCATGTCCGACGTGGTGCTGGGTCAGTACGTCGGCGATCCGGAGGGCGAGGGAGAAGCCAAACTGGGTTACCTCGACGATCCCACAGTTCCCAAAGGATCGACCCAGGCCACGTTCGCCAGCGTCGTGCTCTACGTGCACAACGAACGCTGGGACGGTAAACACACTTTGCCCTTCGCTAAAGTAAATACCGCTTAAGTCACACGTTCCCGCATTCTTTCATAATCTTTCATAATCTTCGCCTCAGGTGTTCCGTTCATCCTTCGCTGTGGAAAGGCTCTGAACGAGAGGAAGGCGGAGGTGCGGTTGCAGTTCACCGACGTCCCGGGAGACATCTTCGGGAACCAGTGTCACCGGAACGAGCTGGTGGTGCGCGTGCAGCCCAACGAGGCCGTCTACGCCAAGATGATGAGCAAGAAACCCGGCGTCTACTTCAGCCCCGAGGAGACGGAGCTGGACCTCACGTACAAGAGCAGATACAAGGCAGGTTTCAGGGAAACCAGGGCCGCAACTGGCAATTACTTTATTTTTCTATGTGTCAGTTATTTGCTGTGATTAGTGGGAAAAAGAAACATGGTGGAAAAATGCCCAAAATAATTTCCCAGAAGCCTGTGGGATGTACAGTATTCCACCTTCAGTCCCAAACCCAGAGTTACTCAGTTTTCCATCAAGACAGGGAAAAGCAGTAAATCTTCACGCCTGAAAAGAGTCCATTCAAATGGATAACCTGTTGATTGACTAATAAATTAGCTGGAACTAGAGCCTGTGATTTATAATAACAAACAAAAAGTGCAAACAAAACTATCTACATCACGTGTGCTGTTGTTTGTCCACAGTATTGTATTAAAACAAGTCTTAACTTTTCAGGATGTGAAGCTTCCGGACGCCTACGAGCGTCTCATCCTCGACGTCTTCTGTGGGAGTCAGATGCACTTTGTTCGCAGGTTGGTCTTTGTTGTCTCTCGTCTCATGCTGCCTTCCATTGTTCTCGGAACTCTGCGGGGGAAAAAACAACCCCCGCCTGGGAGGAGTGCAATGGAACGGCCATTCAAGGGGGTTCCAGATCAGAAGATCCATGTAGGCCGAGCCGCTAGAATTTACGTCAGAGCAAAACATGGCGGCGTAAAGTGTCGTCCTACATTATATTGTAGCT
This sequence comes from Scophthalmus maximus, assembly GCF_022379125.1. NCBI lineage: Eukaryota > Metazoa > Chordata > Actinopteri > Pleuronectiformes > Scophthalmidae > Scophthalmus > Scophthalmus maximus. The sequence continues at coordinate 2,270,500 of NC_061517.1, read as the reverse complement.
AACTAGACGCGTCTCTTCACAGACGGTGCAGTGGCGCTCATGCACGGCGTCAGCACTTCTGATGTTCAGAGGCCAAGCAAAACATCAGTTCCCTGCAGGCGTCCATGTTTTCCTGAGTAGATGAACTGGAACGTATTTAGATCTGAAGTCAGAAAAACCGTCACGGAACGATCGACCTCCGACATGCAATGAAGCGCAGCAATGCCCTGCCTCCATTATACCTTGGAACTCGGGTTTATCGTTCCAGTATAAACTCGGAACCCTGAATTTGAGGTATAATGATCCGAGGTGTGATAGACGCAGCGTTACTACCTGGAGACTCAACCGGTCTTTTGTACCGACATGTTGCTTCATGCCGGCGGCTCTGAACACTAGATGGCGCCATAGTGCATAACTTCCCTGCCCTGACTTTAAAATCCTTAAGATGTCATGAGAGTTTTTCTGACTGCCACGAAATGCTTAAAATGTGTTTTGTCTCTGCAGCGATGAACTACGACAAGCATGGAGGATCTTCACGCCTCTCCTTCATCACATAGACAAAGAGAAGCCTAAACCGATTCAGTACAAATATGGCAGGTAGGAAAGGTTCCTTTTTTTCTCACACCTGAAGAGAAATTCAGTACAGAGAGTTGAATGTAAACGTTTTTTCTTTTCTTTTCTTTCTTTCTTTCAGCCGAGGTCCAGCAGAAGCGGACGACCTTTCAAAGAAAGTTGGATTTCGCTATGCAGGCACCTACAAATGGGTCAACCCTCACCGGCTGTGACCGGATGACGGAGGAGTTAGACGTAGGGGTTAGGACGGTAGGAGGCGCAGCAGGGTCGGGTCATGTGAGTGTTTGAGGGTTTTTAAAGGTGTTTCCACCGTGTGGATCCATCACAGACAGAAACTAAATCTCAGGTATAGCTAAAATTTTCCATGAAGACACTTCTTCAGACATTTAAACAATAATTATGAGTTAAAACGTTCCACACATTCTCAGCTTTTTGTTCATTTTTTTCAATTATTTAAATGTGGGACCAAGTGCACAGGAGTGGGAACAAACTGAATTGTCTGACCTGGCTCCATGTTTCCACTAATTAGGTCTTAACTTCGTCAGGATGGTGAACGGAACTGTAACGAGAACAGAACAGTCAGAACGGCACCGATACCGAGACACTAACCGGACAGAACGATTGTCCACCAGCTCGTCACTCAAGCATTACATTGTAGTAACCGTAACGCCCTTGACTGCATTTTTATTAATCACGCTTAGAGGAAGTTGCTTTTGACAAACCTGCGTTCCCGTCACGTCGCCCCCTCCCTGGGATGAAAAGATAAACTCTGTGGTTTGATGAAGGGCCTCGCAGGCAGATCCACACTGGGAGAGTCTTAAGTTTTCCCTTCTGGACGAGGAAAGTAAACTCGCTTTTGTTTTGGTAACTTCCCTCTGAAGTCTTATTCCCCTTCCTTATATTTTTCAGGTTTATTTAAATTACTGGTCACTGTCCAGACGGACGTCAACACAGGTCAACGCTGAATGTCTTCGTAACGTGGTACCGCTCACTGCTGCTAACCGCAGGCTCATGTAAAAGCTGGCTCCATTAACACAAGTCGTAATAATAAACACTATTCCTTCTGTTCCCTGTGATGTGGTCACTTCCTGTTTCACTGAGCCAAACAAGTGACGCGTTAATGTGTAGATTCAGCGTTTAAGTGAAAGTTTTTAGTCTTGCGTTCTTGCTGAGGATTAAATATCACTTTCTTGACTCTACACTGAATATGGACCTGTAGCATTTAGCTTAGCACAAAGATCTGAATCAGTGCGAAACTGGCTCCATCTGAGGTTTAGTTTGTGTTGGATTTTATTATTATTATTATTATATATATTATTATATTTATTATTATTTTCTCTAATGAAAATATTGTAATTTGTACAATATATTATTTTCATAACAATAACAATATTTTTATTAGGGAAAGTCAGGGAGTCGGATACATACGATCTGCCACCTCACCACTAGATGCCACTGAATCCTAAATATTGAACCTTTCAAAAAATCCCCAAAACAAATCCCCCTCAACTATAGAACTCAATAATTGACTTGTTCATACAAAGGATGTTTATTGCCGATAGATGGATTTCTTTAGACGGAACTGAGCAACGTGTTGCTTCAGATCTTCAGGCTGAATTAAAGCGATAATTCTCTTCCATTCATTTTTATGAAGACAAAATGGGCAACAGATCAACAATTGGCTGTGGAGATTCTTATATTTATCTTAGAGCGTTGAACACAAGTGAAACGTCTTCAAGAATCTACAACCAAGTTCAACGCGAACGCGACGTATTCTGGATCGTTTTGTGTAACAACCTTATTCAACGCGACGTAGCAAACATGGAGGTCGGGTCCACCTCATGTTACTATTTTTAAATCATTCAGTTGGAAAAAAAAGCATTGATTATACGTATATATGTATAATATATAATATATGAACACAGTTATGGACAGTATATTCAATTTCTGTGAATAACTTCTAAATATAACTGTTGCTTTAAAGGATTATAAATGATAAACATATCCTCAAGTATGGGCACACTTCACAATGAAATGACTGATTTACTTCTTTGAAGTTAGAATGTTTCTAATGCCAGAGTGAAAAAACGACTGCAGCAATGATGAGATGAGAGAAGTAATTTATTCAAATGATGATTTTCATTTCTTACACTTATTAACCATAACTGAGAAACACGGGTCAGGCAGGTTCACAGTAACGACAGTGGACTGACGTGAAATAGTCAAGTCTTTGGATTGACCCCAAAAAAAACAACAACAACCAGATTATGGCAAAGATTTAGCAACCGTGCATCTGAAGGCACTTGTGTTTTTTATATTAAAAACAGCTGCTGTGCGATCCGACAGTTAATAATACAGTACAAGGCGAGAAACATACGTGAATTATGTTAAGACACAAAGTGAGGCATCACATCTACGATTTAAATAACTTGTAGTGATGGACGTGGCGCTCGCCGGACGGCAACATAACATTTTGAGATGAGGCGTCGTGACCCAAGTTACGGGCTGGCGAAGATCCGAATGCACGATGTCGCGTAGACGTTGTGCAAATATGGGTCGTAAAGAGTCGACATTGTGTGTTCTACTGGATTCTGTTTAGTTATGACAGTGAAGTATGGATTTCTGTATTTGTGATTTGGCTGCAGACACCGTGCAGTCAGATTTCATCTGGCGAAGAAAACACAAACCAAACGGCGGTGGGACCATCACACAGCTCCGAACAACAATCCTTCAAGTTTCAGTACGAGTCAGGAAATGAAAGAATGCACTTAACAATAAAAGATAGGAAGAACTGAACGTTAAGAACAAAGTGGTCGAACTTGAGCCGCACGCGCAGATGTTAGGATTCGATCTCTGGTCGGAGACGTCGAGTCGAGCGACCCTGCGGATTGACGACGGATCATCGACTTCGAGACGTGGTCACAGATGAGAAGTGACGCTCTCCGTTTGGAAGGCACTTGGTCAGTGTGGTGGTTTGATTCACATGTGCTCCGGGTGGTTCTGCAGACAGCCGATGAACTCTTTGACCGGATGCTTCTCGTAGCAGATCTGATACACGGCAGTGAACAGCGGGAACCTGGAGGAAGACGAGGCCTTGTTGAGTAGTGATAATAATATTTTCCATCGGTGCCGTGAGTCAGTAGCTGTGTTTCCTAATAAAGTTTATACGCTCGCTTACACGTAACCTATACCGCCATCTTCTGACATGTAATTTACTTAAAAACCCCAGTCACGTTTAAAAGTATATAATAAAATATTCAAGATATGCAAATAACACAGGCCCCGCCCACCACAGCTGCTCGTGCTAGGTCGACTGGTGGAAGAATGAGATCAACGAGATGGATAGAGGCAACATCGACGAGATTCATCCATAAAACTTTCACGAACTGCTAATGCTAACGCTAACTGTCTGCTGACACACCCGCCGTCCTCATAATTCGCTGCCTCTGCTGCACTGGGAGTTTCCCGTTTCTTTGCCTCACTTTTGCATATTCGACAGCGATTGGTTTTCTGCATTTGTGACGTGCCAAATCTGGCTTGAACAGGATTCGTTGCTGCTCAACTTACTTGTCGATGAGGTTTTTGCGCTTGAGGATCAGAAAGACCTCGGCTGCCGTCGCTGGTCCCTGCAGCTTCTGACCGTTCAGCATCTCCTTCTCCAGCTCCTCAATGGTCTGAGCAGGAGACAAAACACAAGAGATGGTCCACACACACGCACGCACACACTCACAACTCCCTTTACTTAGAAAAGGTAAAAATCCCGGGCCTCACCTTCCCGGTCTTCACAAAAGCCTCGGCGACTTTGCGGTTGCGGCCGCCGTAGCAGGTGGTGATGAGGTCGGCCACGCCGCAGCTCTCCAGGAAGGTCGCGGAGGACACGTGTCCGGCGGTGCAGAAGATGCGGGCGAAGGCGATCATCTCCATCAGGCCCAGTCGGATCACCGCCGCCTTTGTGTTGTCGCCGAAGCCCAGACCGTCGCAGAAGCCTGCGCCGACCGCGACGATGTTCTGAAGGGACGACGACGACGAGGAAAAACATGAGCAGAGACTCAGAGGTCGGATTAAGACGAGCTGGAGGATCGTAACGACGTCCTGAGAAGAGTCACGAGGCGAACGTGGGAGTCGATGAATAGATCGGTGAACATCTTTAGTCAATTAGTTGATCGGAAGATGATTTTTTAATAATCAATAACTACATTTTTAAAAAAATCACATTTGCTGTTACATTCAAATTTATGGGGGGTGTTGGATTTGATGATGTAATCTGATGATGTCATCTCGTGCACCAGAATATTGTGATTCACAGTTTTCTGGTGTTTTTAGCAATTTCAGAAATGGGTGGATTTAGTGGTTTATCGTCTACAGAGCTGAAACTAATGATTAATAAATAATCTGAATACTTTCTTATTGTTTAGTCTATAAAATGAAAAAATCACATTGCCATTCCATTACAATGGCATTCCATTACAAAGAAAAAGAATGAATGATTTAAATAATTTCCGATTATTTTTCTGTTGATCAGTTTATCGATTAATCCACTAGGTGACGTTAAGAATAAGTAATTAATTCATTTTCATTTTGTATTTATATTTCAACCCCTGACGACGTCTTGGTTTCGACATAGAACAGTTTGCTGGGTCGTTGAACTTTGTTGCCTTTTGTCCATTTTCCGAGAAATAGATTTGAGGATTTCATGACATAATTGACAGAAGAGTGTTCGCACTGAAACTCACCTTCAGGGCTCCGCAGATTTCCACCACGTCGCACTCCTCCACCACCGTGACTCTGAAGTTGTTGGTCTGCATGAGCTCCTTCAGGAGAGCGCCGTGGTTTTTGTTCTTACATCCTGGAAGCAGAACAAAGTCGCCGTCGTTCAGCGTCGCCAAGAGAAAAAAAAGTTGGACTACGACGCACGAAGCCGGAGACAAAGATGCTTCCTGTTTTCCAGATCGTAACTTTAACATTTTTTATCAAAGTGTAACTTTGTCCTAATTAAACAATAATCATTTTCATTCATAACAACAACAACCCTATGCTAAGGGATCAAAGATATGTCAGGACAAGAAATTGAAAAAATGAGGGATGCGCCAAAATGGAAATTGTTGGCCAAATACCGAACGCGGTTTTTCAGTTTTTATTTGCCATTTTTTCCACAATTGCATAAATTAAATAGCTTAAATGTGCTTTTTACTTTTTTGTCAATTACAAAACTACAATTTCTAAATATTTATTAAACACTGAGCCTTTTTTTTTTAACATTCCAGCAGACTTTATACCAATGAAGCACAATATAACTCAAAAATAAATAGATTGGTAAAACAAAATATTTGTATTCATTCGGCCGAATAATTTCAGTTTCCGAACATGTAAAAAAAAATAATATATAAAATATAATCTATATCTATAAATATAAAACAATAAAATAAATCAGACTAACCAATGGTGGTCTCGCAAAACTTCTCATCGGCAACCTCGTTGGCGATGTTGGCCCCCATCAGCACGCTCATGGTGATGCCGAGCTTCTCCTGGATCACGTCGGAGATGAGTTTGAGTCCGTCGGGCCCCTCGTCTACGCCCTGGTGGAGCGGAACACACGAGAGACAGAAGTGTAGTTACATCAAGGCCACACCGAGCCGGTGATGTGGGTCAGAGACCACGATGCACCGCGGGCACAGTTTTAGGGAGTCGTAATTTTATTAGGATAAAATCGTGATTCTACTAGAAAAATTTACGTTTTGTTTAATATTATATTACAGAAATAAACAGCAACCCAGGAAACAGGCGAGACCTGGCAACAGTTTTCTCCGGTGTCACACTGACCATAGTTAATGTCACGTTATCACTGTTCAACATAATCACTTTTGCTCGTTGACCCAGAGACTGAAGTTCAGCTTGACAAAGTTTCTCCAGGTTCCTCATTTTAACGCACAGGAATGATCTTCTGACATTTCTTCACTAGAATAACAGACAAAATTTACGACTTTGATCCCATAATATTAGGGATTTATTCTTGTAAAATTAAGACTTTCTTCTCGTAAAATTATGACTTTATTGTCATAATATTAGGACTTTATTCTTGTAAGATTACGACTTTATCGTCATATTACAACTTTATTCTTGTAAAATTACGACTTTATTGTCATATTACTATTTTAATCTCATAACATTTCTACTTCTTTCTCGTAAAAAATTATATCTTTGTTCTCAAAATATTTCGACTATTCTCATAAAATTATGACTTTATTTTCATAATATTACGACTTTATTCTTATAAAATTACGACTTAATTCTCAAAATATTTCGACTTTGGTCTCGTAAAATACGACTTTGTTCTCGTAGTCTCTCGTAGTTCAATGTGGCCCCGATACTCCGTCGAGAATGAAGTCAAACCTTGATGAGGGAGATCCCCAGCGCGTCGCTCTTGATCTTCCCCTTCATGGTGTCGCACACTTTCCCGATGAACTGGTGCGGGATCACAAACACCAGGATGTCGGCGTCGGTGGACGCCTCCACCAGGTCCGGGACGGCCAGCTGACGAGGGGGAAGAGGGGAGGACGACGAGGAGGTAAGAGATGTGACGGATTCATTCCGGGTGCAGCCTGTTAATTTTGGGACTACAGCACATTCATATACTTCAATGGTGGGAGACTGTTTCTCACCACGTTGGAGGGAAGCGTGTGTCCAGGCAGGTACTTGACGTTTTCGTGGTCGGTGTTGATTATCTCCGTCAGCTTCCGTCCGTCCACAGTCTCTTCGAACACCCACATCTTGACGGTGTCGTCGAATTTGCAATTCTGAGCCGCGTTGCTGCCCACAATCTTGGCGATGGCAGAGCCCCTGTGTTGTTCAGAGTTAAGAGGGTTAGTATTCACTTTATATTCAAAAATGTTATATTCACCACACTGTATGTTTCAAATCTGTGAAGATGACACGAGAAAACATGTCAGCGTGGCCGCAAAGAAGCTCCACTTGTGACGAGCCCGAGTGTTTGAAAGGATCCAGCGTCCAGTGACTGAGTTATGATCTCTGAGTTATTACCACGTCGTGACGGTCGCTGTGATCAATCACCAGCTCATTACTACTGGTGACTCTTCAGTGTGTCTGATCATATTTGACCTGTTAATTCTTCAGCACAACTCTTCATATGAGCTAAAGTTCATATCCGGCCACAGACTCGTTCATCCTCGCCGTGTCGGGGGGCGGAACAGGAAGTCATTCCTGACGACCAATCAGGCTCATCTTCTTCCGCCAGGCCTGTGGTCACTGAACTAAATCTAATCATACTTAAGACTATTACACTACTTGTTCTGTATTTAAAAATGTATATTAAAAATATATATTCCAACAAGTCTACTCTATACTGCAGTTTTTAACTGTTTCGCTGCTGTTAAGTTTTTTGCCTTTTGTTTAGAGCTGCAACAGTTAATCGACTACTAAATGAATCGGCAACTATTTTGATAATCGGTTCAAGTAGCTTTAATGAAAGAAAAAAAGTCAAAATTCTCTGATTTCAGCTTCCTAAATGTGAATATTCTCTGGTTTCTTTGCTCGTCTGTGAAAGTAAACTGAATATCTTTGGTGTGTGGACAAAACAAAACACCATCTTGAGCAACATTTCCCACCATTTTATGAACCAAACAACTGATCGATTAATCGAGAAAATAATCGACAGATGAATCGATCATGAGGAGAATTGTTAGTTGCAGCCCTACTTTTGTTTTCAACTCGGTATTGTTTTGGCAATTTTGCATTGTCATAAAAAAAATTATTTGCTGACCTTTTTTTGACAATAACAATAATAAAGTCGTCCACCTATTGAAAAATTGACCATGAACTAAATTGGGCCCTTCGTTCATTCGATGGGACAGTAGAATTAACACCAAACAAAACTCCATTATGAACTCGTATTAGTGGTTTCAGGTTGATTTATCGAACATCAGTGTTATTCAGAGACAGTAGAACAGACTGAACACTCACCTGTTCAGACTGCACCTTACCCCCTGAATTTATTATATTAAACAAAACAAAATTTTTAAAAATGCACTTAATAACAAATAGCACTTGAAGTGTTTTTTTGCCTATTTGATGAATGTTTATGATTTTATTAATACTTGCACTTTGAGTAATGTCTTCATGGTTGAATGCACTTCTTGTAAGTCGCTTTGGACAAAAGCGTCTGTTTAATGCATGTAATGTAAATAAACATCAATTTCACATCCATTTTCAACAAAACAATTTTTCATAACATGAATTCGGCCTAAAAACCAATAACTATATATAAAAAAATGGATTTATTCCCAACAATCCTGAAAACCATAATAAACTCTATGTGCAGAATGTAGATTTATTCAATTTATTGATTATGAGAGACGAGGTTTAAACTTTTAAAAACACAGTTGATGGATCGGGGATCAGGTTTCACTCGGAGCAGCAGCAGCTTGTTTCATGAATGTTAATCGATCACAGATGATCGATCGATCCTGCACTGATTTGCTCTCGACGGTATCGATCATCACATTCCGTCAGATCCCGTTGGTCGTGACTCGACACGTGACCAGTTGATCCCCGCTACTTCTTTTATTCATTTTTTTTTTAAACATGAAATTCAAACGGAGGCTAATTCGGGCTAACGACACGACGGACGTTAGCTCGCGGCTAACGACTCAAAGTCCCCCCGTCCGTTAACATGGGGGGGAGACGCGGCGGCTAGCTGACGTTAGCTAACCGTTGCCCCGGCGATGCTAAGTCCAGCTAGCGCCGGGCGGATCGTCGTGACGCCATGTTTAAAACCCCGCGCGCTCTCTCCCTCGTCGGCACGTTTACCAGTTCCCGGAGCCGATGATGCAGACTTTCTTCGGAGCCGCCATCGTGACGAGGCGAGGCGACGGTCGGCGGAGAGTGAACCTGCTGCGGGAGCCGCTGCTGATGCGCCGGGTAACGAGAAGGAGGCGCAGGGCGAAGAGCGGCCGCATTTTATTGGTCCGTCGGAGGGGAGACACTGACCCCGCCCCCCCCGCCGGCCGGTGCTGTGCGCGGGGTCCGAGGGCTCGAAGGAACTGGGGCAGAGGTCAGTGACGTCAAAGAGATGGGACACATACAGACGACATGTATTCATCTCGTTTCGATTAGATTAGATTAGATTAGATCACATTACACACACACACAACAAATTATATGTAAACCAGTGTTAAAATACATGTTAAAACCCTGTTCTCCTGTCTCTGTGTGCACACACACACACACACACATACACACACACACACACACAACAAATTACATGTAAACCAGTGTTAAATACATGTTAAAACCCTGTTCTCCTGTCTCTGTGTGCACACACACACACACACACACACACATACACACACACACACACACAACAAATTACATGTAAACCAGTGTTAAATACATGTTAAAACCATGTTCTCCTGTCTCTGTGCAATCACACACACACGCGCACACACACTAAACAAATTACATGTAAACCAGTGTTAAACATGAAATGTCAATTAAACAGCTTCATGGAATAAAACAACCCGTGACCCTCTGACAGAGAAGCGCTGAACTTCTGTCTCTCTTTGTAGTTGTGGTTCTTTCTCTTTATCGTTTGCAGTATTAGTTATTTGCTGCGCCTGAGCCCAACACGTCCATGTTGGGGCCCACATGAGTGAGTTGTTGAAGGAAGTTGGGACCAGTTAATAATAATCAATAATACTCCAGTTTTTGTTCGTTACCAGCATATGTTAGTCTCTAAGATTACAAAAAAATATTCCACTTGAAAAAGCATAAAGGTCAACAAAATGGAAAAATAATATTTATTCAAATAACAATTTGGACGAAGTTTTACTTTACTTGTGTATTTAGTTATAATGCTCTTGTTGTTCTACTCCACCAAATGTCAGAGCCAAATAAAGTCTACAATTTTTTTTTTTACAGATCACGCTATGATGACTAATAATTTTGTCCAGAAAAAATAGAACAGGACCTAGAATACTTCCCTGAGGAACACCGTCAATATTCAAAGACTGTGATACCAAAGAGAAGTATCAACTGAACCAGACCAGCATGTGAACACGGCGACGGACCAGACAGATGAATTTACCGAGACCTTTGATTAAAATGACATGATCAGTTCACCGTCAAATCACTGAAATCTAACAGAATGAGGGCAGCCACTCCTGGAATCAATAGCAAAGATCGCGTTCATTTACTTTTAATAAAGGTCTTTCTGTGGTCCGACAGCCAGACTGCAATTTAATATATTATTGGTGATCAGATTATCATAGTTGGAGTCTTATACAACAGGCCAGTAATCAATCAAACCTTTGTGAAGGTTGGAACTAAGATAAATATTTGAAACACCTGTCAGAATATCACACAGATAAACTGGAGATTGTGGCATGAAATATGAAAATCAGTAATTAAAAGTTCCATCTCAAGCAGCTATAATATTCGTAATATGTTACTCCACATTTTGCTGATAATACATTTGTACTATAAAACTTTAAATGCAGGAATTGAACTTGTGCTGGAGTTTTATTGTCCCGTGTTGTAACTTGAATAAGGGATCCAAGGCATTATGAATTTGTCTGATAAGTGCCGCATACAAACATTTCTATTAAATGTGTATAATGCTCTGCTTCCTCCACAGAGATCGGTTGTGTTTCACTGTGCAAAAATTGCAGCCGACACATTGGAAGTCAGGAGAGCAGCCACAGAAAGGTCACTCTGGGAGAAATGATTCGGTCTGAAGAGCTGAAACAAAAGCGGATCTCGTTGCGCAAGAGTTGGACGGCAAACAGAAGAGGGGACGACGGAAGGAACTAAACTTCAGATTCAGCAGCCTGGTTTTCTGTTCCCCTTATTTTGCAGGATAATGTCCACCACAAACACGGCATCATAAGTCGTGTTTAAATGAGCTACAAGTGGTTCCCCTTTGGATGACCCCTTCTTCACGCACTGACACTAGGTCAGAGGTCGCTCACAAAAGTCAGTAGCATGGGATGGATAGGAAACAATGTCTGAACAAGATTTCATTTCTACTCATGCAACAGTTGAGAAATGTCCGTCTGGACCAAAGTTGAGGACCGACTGACAGAGTATCATTGGAGCCCTGCTGCCCGCACAGCCAGATGATAAACACGTGGAAATGAATGATAAAGTTTTACAGTGTAAAAGGAAACTAATTCCTCCTCTGTTGGATTAATGTCATTTGACATCAAACCATGAGGAAACTGTCCTTTCGACTGCTGTCGCGTCCCTTTCCCACAACGTACAGTAAGTTCAAATAATGGCACAACACTGTCAAGTGAATAAAAGCTGCGCAAAGTTAGCATTTAATCTTTCATATTACAACTGCTTCCAGTTCATTATTCATGTGTACATCACCAGACTGAAATAACCATATATCAAATAAAAATGCGTACGGTGTAGTTATAGTAAATGGCTGTAGCAACACACACACAAAAAAGCTGCATACTTGAAATATACAATTTACAAAATGTACAAAGAAACTGAATTGAGACAGATTATTATCCATAGTCATTGCAATATACATTAAATCACAGCTGATTGTATGAATGTGCTCGATAAGAACAATGCACAGCTACTTGCCACAATGAAAACAAGTAGATTCACTCACAAATTAATAGTTTAAGATTGTTTTTGGACATGACAGTAGGATTTAAAAATGAACTTTACCAACCTTTGAATTTGGCACAGATTTCCAGTAATATTTCACACAAAAATATACACATGCTCACAATATAAACCCAAACTCACAGACAGATGATGACAGACAGTCAGACCTCATCGGTTCATCGCTGAACCATAAGACGCCTACTGTGCAGCGCTACATGCACGTTAGAAAAACACATTCAACATATTTATTCTCTTTAATTGTTATCTTGCCATGTCAACACACCTTAAATTCCCTTAGATGAATGTCCTGAAGTCTGGTTCCTTCTCTTTCCAGGACATATACAGTAATTCTTTATATTGTTAATTTCTTCTGAGATACTGTACAGTGATTGTCTCTGACAGGAGCCTTGAAGGAAGATCGTACAGTATAATGGAGAAGTGTTTTTATATATTTGTTCCTTAATGTGGTTTTTGTTCATTGAATTTTAGTCACGGTAAAATATCTGTTTTAGCCCCTCTGCAAATGTTCCTCAAATTTATAAAAATGTGTCATTTTGGGAAATGTGCTCATTCGCTTTATGTGGGAGAATTAAAGGAGAACATTGATTATCCCAATTTGGTCAGATAAGGCTACAGCTAGCAGCGATGTAGCGTAGCAATAAAGAAATAAAGGGGAACAGATCTGGTAAAAAATGTACACGTAATGTCTCATTTATTCATTCCTTGTACAATTTGTGTTTAAAACAACAGACTGAAAGTACATTTTTGTTTGTATGCTTTTGTTTTGAGTACAAGCTGCTTTCCCCGTTACGTCGTTGTGCTAAGCTAAGCTAGCTGCTGCTAGCTGTAGCCCGATACTAACGGACAGACATGAGAGTGGTGTTGATGTCTCTGAAGTCTACGTCCGGAAATGACAAACTATTCAAACTTCAGTTGAATACATTCACTGATCTTGGCTGGTGCTATCGGCTAAATACTGACTTGACCAGTAGCAGGCTAATGCTAGCTAATGCTAGCATGTTTAATATGTTGATGGCTGCTAATCTGACTCGACTCTACCACTGGTGGTTCTGTTACACTAATACATTTCATTATTTCTTTACTGTGGCATCACAACATTACTGTAGGAGAAGCACAAGACGTGGCGCCGTCACCGTGCAAGATGAGGTAGTACAGTAGACTGACGAAATGCACAAGGTTTTAACGAGGAAATCCAATGACATGCATATAAAAATGGAAATTTGGTGTAAAGTAAAAGTGAAAAATATAAAGATCAAACCGTCTTCTGATAAGTTATTGAAAGCGAACTGGGAGGAACCATGAAGTTTGGTAGAAATAACAGGAAACAGAGAGAAACAGATATTTGAGTTAGTTTAGTTTTAGAGCTAATAAAGTAATTATCTACTACTCATATAATTTAACCAACTGATGCCTCCGTATCTGACTTCTCCTTCATTTGGTTATTACCAGGAAATGTTTTGGGGAATTTATGAACCTGTAAAATAAAGTGTAATTGGGTAAAAAAAAAGATAAAGTGGTGACATGCACATTTCTAAACAAAGCAAATGTCATATTTATGAGTGAAACCAAATCTGTTTCACGAAATATTTTTTACAAAAATCTCCATTCAAAATGACAGAAACACCACTGCACAGCTGGTACTGCACATCGAACGCTGTTTAACTGAACACAAATGGCCCTTTGTCTAGTTCATGCCCCCATTCACTGAATCTGTTGCTATGTCTTTAAAAGCCTTTTATACAAGACCATGCAGTTTTTATTCTAACGTTTTTTGAATTCACCACAACACGTTGACAACTGGCGTCTGTCCTCCGTCGCTCTCTCCTAACTCCGGCCACATGGTTGTTCTTTTCACCTCGTTGATCATGAACCTTCGACCGGACACAGTTCAGACACTTTCGCTGCCGCGGAAATCTGCTCCGGCTTCACCGCGGTGAACAAAGTTCACGAGGTCGCGCGGAGGCCAGGGAGCGGCTGCTCGCCGCGTGCTGCGGAGGCCTAGTGAAAGTTACTGACGTGACACTTGACGTCGTCCAGGCTCAGGACTGTTCCCTGGTCGCCGTTGTTGTTGTGGCGCTTCTTATCGGAGCAGCGGCACAACTTGTACTTTATCACCTGAGGCGAGAACGGAGAGTTCACACCAACTTATACCGGGTAAATACTGAGATGCATCAGGATTATTCTTCAGTCTAAACACGTTCCTGAACAAGTCTCACCTCATAAAAGTAGTCAAACAGCTCCAGGATAGTGAGAATACTTGCCCCGATGAAAAGTCCCATCTGACCACCGATATCGCCTGGAACAAAAAAAAAGAAATAATATGAGATATTAGAATAATTTACCATGAATCAGAGCAGTAACTTGTCCACGTGATTTAATAGAAGTCAATAAAATGCTACCTAAAAGTCCAGCCACTTCGTAGGCCTTCCTTTGCTCAATGGTCTCGTAGTTGAGCGCCTCGAAGAAGACGTCCAGCACCAGGATGTTCTCCCTACGGAGACAAAACCAGCGGTTCGGAACATCAGTTATTCTGTTTTTGAAAGTACGTCACTTCAAGTTCGCCTATTTAACGTTACCACGCAGTATATGAACATGTAATAAATGTTTATAACACACTATGATGAAGCTGTGCACAGATATTAATCATGTTTATGAGTCGTAGTGTACATTCAACAAGCATTAACTTCTCCCATGAAGAGATATATATTTTTTTTTTGTTAAATTAATATATAAACTATAATATACTGTAGCTGTACACAGATATAAGTGTTTCTTAATTATTTCAAGAACTCTTCCTGTGGGCACCCAAAGGTGGAGGATTCTGTAAAAACAGGAAATGAAGGACAGTATAGTAAAACTGAGTTATTAATGTACATTAATAAACACTTAAAATATCCTTATACCCGCCTATGATATTATAGTGTAATAAACCGTTAATAGGGAGACTTACATTAGTGTTACCCCATCTAAGATTTGCTTTATAATTCACTTGCTAATTAACTAGTTTATTTATTTATTATTAATGTCTTGCTGTTATACATTTGCTATAATTCCTTTATGTTCTTTCAAACATTTCTATATAATAAATAACTATGTACACTTTTTTATGGAGTTCAAGGATTTTCTTTTTTTCCGTTAGAGGAAGATATTAGATATTTTGAGATATTAGATATTTTCCGAATGCAGAAAAAATAATGCATGCACACATGGTTCATTTATGCTACTATCCTATACCTACTTAATATACTGCTCAGATTTGTTGTATTTCTTGGCCAAGTACTTGGCGGAGGCCTTGCTGGGGATCTTGACGAACGACAGCTCTTTGCTGTATCTGGTCATGTTGCACGGCGTCTCGCACACGCAGAAGTCGTTGTCTCTTTCCACCAGGAAGTCTGGGGGGAAGACAAACCAGAGCTCAGCGTGACCTTTGGACGTGTGTGTGTGTGTGTGTGTGCGTGTGTGTACAAAGTGGTCTTCTTACCGAGAGCCGGGTCAGCACACTCCTTGTACAGCTCTGGCGTACAGTACGGTGCATCGCCTGCGGCCAAAGCAACACACACACACACACACACACACACTTCTCGTTCAAGGTCCTGCAGTGATTTTTGTCCTCTTCTTCTGCAGCATCAGTGATGTGTCGAGTGTGTTTTCCTACCGGGCATGTGCACCATGCGGCAGTTGCAGTTGTCCACCAGGTAGCGCGTTTCGCAGTCGATGCGACACGCCGTGATGCTGTAGCTGTCGAAGAAGTCGGAGTCCATGGGCGTCACCTTACAGTCTCCCCAGGGCGGGGGGAGATAAATCAGCTGCAACAACACCGTGACATCGTCACATCACCTTCCTCACACCACAGGAGAAACGTTTGTCCACTGTAGTCGCACACAATTACTGTCACGCAAGTTACATAAGATCAAAGTAAGATATTCATTTTGATCGTTTGAAAACTGAAAATGACAAACAACAGTAAATGAGTCCGATTCCGTCAGTTGTAGAAGAAAAATACAGAAAAAATCAAATAAAGTAAAAAAAGAAAAAGTAGATTTAATCTCCAGCTTAATAGAGAAGTGAATTTAAAAGATAATGATGCTTTATTACAATTTTAATGGTTTTTGGCAATTTTTGCTATTAAAATCATGATTTCTTAAGTTAATTGCGAAGATCCGGTTATGAACAACAACATTAGTTAGACAATCGAACAGGTTTTAAATAAACTCTCAGGTCATGTAAACCTCTGACCTACTGTCATCATCATTTCTTCTTTAATTAATTCATCAATCCAAATTCTTTAAATTGATATAAAACAGAGAAAAAACAAATCCTCACAACTGAGTTGAAGCAGATACTTTTTTTTCTTTCTGATTTCTGACCTCAAACTATGGATTATGAAAATCATTGCTGATTATTTCTGTGTCAGTTTGTTTCAGCTCCAGTAAACTCACATCGTCTTGTTAGCAAATGTTGGGATTATTGCCGATATCAAATCGTAGTTAAAGTCTGAATTAATTATTTTAACAACCAACTGAGATATTAACGAGGTTCAAACATTTGTGAGGGTTTACAGATTTTATCGTCATAAATGATCATAAATTAAACATGCGCTGGGGCTTTGGACCATTGTTTTGACCAAATGAACTATTATTATTGACAAATAATAATAAGTTGCAGCTCAAAAAACAATTGTTGGACATTAATAAACCTCAGTTATCCCTTAACAAATACCACATGATGCAAAAGGTTTTGTACCCTTTGTTCTTGGCAGGAAACAAACGTCTGGAACCCGGGCGCCACTCCGAACCCGAGCTGGTCAATGAAGGACGGCTCGCTCTGACTGTGGATCTGAACTTTGACCCCGGCTTCGAACGACGTGTCGTCTGCAGGACGACAAGAGTGTGAAACCAGAAGTCTTGTCTCTGCTGAATCCAGCGTTTTTTCTCACCGAGGTGTAACAACCTAACAACGTTGTTCCCTCACCCGTCTCTCCCCAGACCGGCAGGTATTCGTCCTGCTGGATGTCCAGCATGAGCTCCAGTCCGTTACCCATCCCTCCCTTGGTGGTGACGAGGGGGGGGCGTCCGTCGCCGCCTGCGTTGAAGGTGTAACACTTCCCGTAGCGAGTGAAGACCTGGGACACACAAGAGGAAGAAGAAGACGAGAAGACACTGTTCTTTAACGTTCATGCTTTTGGTGATATAGTGACTAACTTTTCCTCTTTGAGCCGCAGTTATTAAAAATGAAACGCTGAGAAATGTCTCCAACAGCTGACATCTATAGACGGATAAAGAACTCCCGCTTTTCAATGGTGACAAACCATTTGTTGGATATTTAAAATTAGACTCATGAAAGCCCCAGTGTGTCATTTTTTAATTTTCTGGCGCCATCTGGTGGTAAAGTTGAAAACCGCAACCAAACGAGCGACCGGCAGGGGACACTTTATGGCGGCGAACCGCTGATTCCGTTTCCGGCAGCGTCTGAAAATGCAACGCGAACGCGACGTATTCTGCAGTTTTGTGCAACAACCGTATTCAACACGACGTAGAAACATGGAGACTCACACGGAGGTCGGGTCCACCTCAGCATACATATATGAACACATAGTTATGGACAATATATTCAACTTCTGTGAATGAGTTCTTCCAAATATTACACACTGTAGCTTTAAACCCAACTTGTGGCAAAGCTGTTTGTATGATATAAGTATGATATTTACCTCTGAGGTGTAATGAAGTAAAAGTATAAACTGACAATAAGTAGAGTACTTGAGTAAATGTACTTATACTTTACACCGTGGTGCATAAAGCTTCTCATCACGTTCCAGATCTTGACGGTGGTTTCCCACCAGGGGTCAGTGTTTGTCTCAGTTTCTGACGCTCGTGTCTGTGTGTGAAAATGTGTGTATGCACACAAACAGTACGAGAGCAAAGAAA
Organism: Scophthalmus maximus; assembly: GCF_022379125.1. Classification (NCBI taxonomy): domain Eukaryota; kingdom Metazoa; phylum Chordata; class Actinopteri; order Pleuronectiformes; family Scophthalmidae; genus Scophthalmus; species Scophthalmus maximus. Next base: position 2,252,366 of record NC_061517.1, on the reverse strand, counting down.
AGCAGAGTGTGTGTGTGACAGAGAGAAAGGGAGGGCGGGAGAATGGAAGAGGGGAAAGAGAAAAAAGAGAGACGGGAGGAATATTCCTGTGGGTTTGTGCTTGTGTTACACAACCGGCGCCAGAGAGGTGATGGTGATTTAACATTCGTTATGGCACTTAAAATGGGCCTGATGTTACCATGGAGACCGTGCATCCCTAATCAGAAAGAATGGAGCCTTGATTTTTTTTTTTCTCGAGGAAATAAGCCAAGACACAAACGACAGGTGGAAACTAAAACTCTGAAAGTCACGAGATATACGATGGTAAATAAACAGAAACATTATGACCGTGGAGAGTTGAGCTCGGAGCGTTGGAGCCTCCAGTGTTGTGTTGTGAGTCACACAACTCACGCGGGGAGAACGGGCAAGAGTGGGAGAGCGAGGAGCAGTGGAGAGCAGGGACACAAAGTGAAAGGGACAGAGCGGGAGCGAGGGAGAGAGTGTGGATGCTGACGCTCGGAGCAGGCTATTGTTCAGCGTCATGTGGCACAGAATGACAGATCTACGATGAGAAAGAACAAACCAAGCAAACAATCGCTGGGAAAGGAGTTGGGGTCGGTGCCGAGGGGCCGTTTCAACATCTCGGCCATCGCTCGCGGAAAAGTCAGTCGGTTTGCAGAGGAGAAAAAACATCCAGACGCAGCGACAAGCCGCGACTAACGGGAGGGAAAACACCAAGGGAGGGATGTTTGTTTTCAAGGAGAGACGAAGAGTCTCTGCACAGATCTGCAGGGCTGTTCAACCTCCACGAGACGTCTGTCAGGTTCACGCTCACAGGCCACAGTAGCACCAGCGTTGGGTCGGGTCACAAGGCACATGGCAATCGTCGTAATCCGAAACGTAATCCATTGCATTGCAAAAATAATGAAGTCTAATCTGAATACTTTTGGATTATTTAAAAAAAAAAAAAAAAAGTGGACGCAACCACAACATTCCACAAATTAATCTTTAAAAACTCTTTAAACATCAAAAACATCGTCAACGCAAATACGATTTTGTTTAGCACATTCAGCATTTACAAAACAAACTCAAATCCTTGTCTATAAATCATAGAAAAATGAAACGTTAAGAAAACTGGCAACCTGAGAGGAGTAATATTTTATATTTAAAGAAAAGTGGTGATTTTAAAAATTGCCATATTTTAAAGACATCAAAATGTAACGAAGTACTGCTTGACACCTTGACAATGCAACTATAATTTGATTACACATTTTTAAAAATGTAATGTGGTCTGATTATAGTAACGTATTTATGTAATATATATATATATATATATATATATATATATACATAAACGCATATTTATATACTCCCTATTTTGTTATGTCAAACCTAACCACTGCACATTAAGCCTTCCTTCACAAGGCAACACTTGCACTATGTATAAGTCTATATAGACTGTTTTTATACAGTTTTTTACCTCTATTGTTTATTGTATATTGTATATTTGTGATGTTTCTACCTCTTTCCTGATGATGCTGCTGTGACAAGTGAAGTTCCCTGGCGAGGGATCAATGAAGTCGATCTTACCTTATCTTATGTTCACAGGCCCAGGCCCTGCACCAAGTTAGGTGGAGGTTGGCTTTAATAGCTTTTGCATAATTCTGCTTACAAGTAATAAACCCATAAAAAGATTTCCTTTGCTGGATTTCCTTTGCTGTTACTGTATTCAGTCATAAACCAGAGGTACTGGACAAAGATTGACCTTTTGACCTGATGTATGATGAAAAATGAAAGCATCACCAAAGTTATTAATGTTAATCTGGAATGAACCGAATGTCTGCACAATATTTCATATCCGGTGAAGAAACAGCCTCGATTTTTTAACGTCATCGTCCTTCGGTCACACTTATCGACGAGAGGAGGCGAAGTGAACATCTGTAGAGGCGGGAAGACGCTCCCCCTTGTCTGCACAAACGAGAGCACGTGTCGGATCACACGGCGACTGCACTTGTACTGTACTTCATAAATAAATCAAACCTCACACACATTAAATCCATTCATCGGATGACGGGCGCGTGGCGTTCACCAGCGTCTGATCAACACACAAGACGTGAGGCGTCGCCAGGTGAGACGTGTTCTCGCTCTCGAACAGTCGACGGCGGTATGAGAATTAAAAAAACGCGCACCATGTATAATGCACGAACGCTGCACGGCATGAACTCTGAGGCTGCTTGTTCCGTTTGCTACGGTGAATGAATAAACCATTGTGCACATAAGAAAGGAGGTTTGATACAGCAGAAAACATACGGAACATACGTGTTGCGATAAGTGTTACAGCGACAAAGAGGAATATCGGCTTCGAAGAGCAAAAATGAAGTCTGGTTGAGGATCGTGACGCATTGTGTTTTGTCATAATTTAGAGGTACTTCAAAAAAAAAAAAATCAATTCCCCCCTTTTTTCCGCATAATTTAATACACTACTCACCGACGGCAGTTTACTAGGCTGTAATCTTTGGAGCTCCGTGATCAATAAAGCTGCCACTCACTCCTGTATTGAAAAGCACTCAGCGGCGCTCCGCCGTTATGAATCTTCATGCACACAACTTATGCACATGATGTTTTTAGAGAAAACATTAGATTTTTTGAAAGAAATCATCAAAATCACAAACCCGGTGGCACCCTGCCATTCGTTTAACAAGGTCGTGGAAAAAAAGTGTAAAAAAAAATGAAAAAGCGGCGACTAACGGACGTCTCAGCGGGAAGAACAGTTCAGTCCATTAGTGTTCGGTTTGTTTTATGCCGAAGAGTTTTAAAGACTTGAAAAGCCGCTTCGCTAAAGTGCAAAAAAACACTCTCACTGTTATTATGTCGTACGCTTAAAAAAAAAAAACCAACTATCGCCGGAAAAATGATATTTAAAAAATGCAAGAGCGAGCAGCGCCCGCCGCCCGCCGGTGACCAGCGCTAACATACGTCCACGCTTGTTGCGTCCTGTTGTGGCGTGTTATGTAATTTACAACCTTGTAATCCAACAAGGATTTCCACTGACCTGGAAAAACAGAAAAAAAATGTCACACGTTGCCGAGTTCACTGCTACATGAGTACACTCTGTGAAGATAGATGAAAGGATTAATATTAATGAGAGAGTGTGAGTCTGCCGGCTCACTGGCACACGCCCACTTCACATATGCGTATTTTACATTTGATGTCACTTGATGCTTCGGCTCCTCTGCGTTTCACCGCAAACATATTCTACCTTTTTTTTTTTTTTTTGCTTCACTACATTAATGTGACAGTCGGGCTGCCGCTGGTCGTTAGTCACAATAAATCAGTTACACGCTCAATTTTCCTCTTTTGCTTTAGGTACTTGAAGTAAATTTTGCTGATATAGTACGTTACTTTTACTTCGGTAGAATTTCAAATGCAGTTTTTTTTTTCCTATTACTGGAACATTTTTATATTTTTGCTTTTTACCAGGCACTTCTTCCACCACTATGCTATGACTACGCTAAAATGCTAATATTAAACCAGAATAGCATATTCACCATCGTAGCATAGCATGTTGCTAAATTAGAAAAAGTGTAACTTGTATTTGTTTTGTAGTTTGGTCATTACCTGAAGATGGTGGTGCTTTGTTTAAAGTTCAAGACATTGTGAAATGAAAAGAAGTGCAAAGTCTGTGTCTTACTCATTTGATCTGTTTCTACGTGTTAAATTTGCATAAAGGTATAAGATCTGGTGAATTCAGATCACATGTTACCAGGTCACGTTGTGACTCAAGACGCACTTTTTCCCCACTCATCTTGGACGACATTTTTAAAACATCAACAGATTGTTCGTCGCCCCCGTCCTCGAACGAACAATCTGTAAAAGACCTTGAGGTAGAAATCAAAAGAATAACAAGAATGAACCATGTGCCAAGTCAGACCCCGAGCACCAATCAGACAACTCTCTGAGGCAGAGGCCTCACAAAGTGACTGTAATCTGTGACATCACTGTAATCTGTGACATCGCTGGATTATATACGACAAAGAAATCAGCAACATCGAAGGAAGCTGTGAGATCAAAGAAATATTTAACATCACAGGATTCTGTGACATCACTGGAATCTACGACATCAATGAAAACTGTGACATCACTGGAATCTACGACATCAATGAAAACTGTGACATCACTGGAATATACAACATGAAAGAAAACTGTGACATCAATGAAAACTGTGACATCACAGGATTCTGTGACATCACTGGAATCTACGACATCAATGAAAACTGTGACATCATAGGATTCTGGGAGATCCAAGGAAGCTTTGTTTGGTGTATATTGATTAGTAAGTCAAATAGTAAACACATTCAGAAGGCGTACAGTACCTGAACAACACAACAGCGGCGAACGCAGAGGAAGAAATATTAAAAAACGTCATGGCCCAGCAGTGGGAACGAGCCTCGCAAGACGAACACAACATGAAGGCTCAGGAGAACGAAGAGAAGCTCAGGAGGGACCTGCGCAGGATGAAAGAAATGTTCATCACGTACGACGAGAACCTCCGCTACCAGGAGTTGCTCGGGAGGAAAACGAGGACGCAAGGAAAGACCTGCGACTGCGGCGAGGAGGTCTCGCGGCGGGACAACGCGCTGCAGGAGGAAATCTCGCGGCTGCTCGGCCTCCTGCAGCAGGAGAGAGCCTCGCGCGAACGAGCGGAGCTGAGGGCGCGGGAGAAGGAGGACGATCTCAGGAAAGAAGTGAAGACACTGGAGGAACGGAATTCTCTGATGGAAGAGCGCTGCGCACGTCCAAGCGGCGGCGCGTCCATCAAGGGGACGGGCGGTCATCCGAGGAATAAAAATGAGGAGCTCACGCGGTCGCCGGAGAACAGGAGGAGTTTCATCGCTGGCCGTCATATCAACGTCTACAGGAGCCAGAGGACTCTGGTGAGGTCACAGGTGGAATCAGCAAAACCCAAGCTTTTGCACACAAAGGCTAAAGAACAGTTGAAGCGTGACAGCCGGACGAACGTTGCCTCGCGCGTCAAGATCCAGTCCCACAAAGAGCAGGTGGAGAGGCAGGTGCAGGAGGCCTGCCAGGCCACAGGGGGGCGCAGCAGCCAGGAGCTGACCAAGTTCCAATGTGACGACAGGAAGTCGTCCACACCCGGTGACCAACTGAACCTGACAGCGGCGCCGTTACAGGAGCCGCTCGACGGGAATCGGGCAGATGTGGAAGCCCACAAAGTCCAAACTCCTGAGGAGGAGCAGGAGGAGGTCAAGGAGCAGGAGGTGGACGAGGAGAAGAAGGTGCCGGGGGAGGCGGCGAGGGTCGCACCAGCGCCCGAGCCTCCGCACGTGGGCAGTGAGCCCGCCGAGAGGAGTGAGCGCTCACTGCGCAGGAGGCTCACTGGCTCTGGCGGCGAGGGTCAGGACGTTCCGCGGTGGGACGGAGACAAAGTGAGGGCGAAGGAGAGCGAAGAGAAGCTCAGGAGAGAACTGCAGCGGATGAAACAAATGTTCATCGCGTACGACGGAAACCGAGACGCGCGGAGAGACTCGCGATGCCAGTGAGGCGGTCTTGCCGCTTTTTTTCTCAAAAAGCAACTTGAAGGATTTCTAACATTTTGACAATATGCATCAATAAGGTTTTTTTGTGTGTGTGTGTGCTATTTCTTTTGATCTGGGTCTCATTGTTTCATTTGATCGTCGTATGCTTCTGTATCTTTGTAAAGCGCTTGCTCTGCGAAAGACGCTGATGTATATTAAATAAACTTTTACTTACCTTCATTGTGGATTTACACTCGCAGAAACTATCCAATCAATGTGTCTGAGCTCTAAATGATTGATCTAACCCTCCGTCCTCGTCCACATCTGCTCACATGAGGGGACCAGGTGTGGATCACACTATGTACTGCTCTGTGTTACACCTGGAGCTCAATCACAACCTCTTGCGACTGCTTCCATCCGACGGCAAATCCATCGCATCGTTCTTTTAAATCTCATTCTGGACCGAAATCGTGGGCCGACCGACGACGCGACAGATTGACATCTCCGTCCCCGAAGCCACGTCGCTGACCACAATCCCACCTGCGCTTCTTCAGATACAATGTGGTGTACACAGAGACTCTTTATCTCAATTAGAGCGACGAAAAAACCACCGTCCACTGATCGAACACCACTTAGGACCAGACTGAAATATGCCAGAGGAGCCTGCCAAGGACGTTTCTCTGAATCTGATCTGGATGGATTGTCTTGACATTTACTGAACACATTGGCGACGCCCTCGGGACAAATTCCAACTTTGCTCAACTTGCCCGTATTAGTCCGGCAGCTCTCGGTTCATTTTCGCTTTTCCAAGAGGCGTCGCCAAACGGACGCAGACCAAAGATGCCTCCGGACGCAACTGTTTAGACGTACAACCGGCGAGAAAACAAAAATGTCGACAGACCAGAGATGATGTGATGTCTGTGATGATGTGAACAAGTGCTGATGTTTTGGTTGTAGAAATCAAAAATCAAAAATCTGGTACTTTTAGTGGAATGCTCGTTCATCAGCGGCGGCCATCTTGGTTGTTTACAAAAGTCGCTTCTCTCTCTCTCCCAGTCTCGGTATATAAGCCCCGCCCATTGTCAGATAATCGGTTGTGATTGGTTGTGATTTCTGCCGGAGGGAAATCACTTCATGTTGCCAGCAACTGGAGCAACGTGACTTAGCTGGGCACTGTTTTCAGAAACATGCTGAACCACCGTACTTTGTCTGAAGGTCATCGTCGGAACAGTGAGAGAGAGTTCATTGATGGTGCGAATGAAGAGCACCAGGTTCAGCACAGCGTCGTGATCACAGCTCCTCCACGGGATATTTACAACCGAGGGGGGGCGGAAACGGGGGACGGGGGCTTTTTGAATGCTCGAGGAAAAATCACTTTAATCGTCATAATCCAATATTTCCAGGAGGCCGCCATCCGTCTCCCTCCTACATCACATGCTGCTCCGCGGAGGAAATTTCATAAAAGCCTCCTCCGGTGCTGTGAGGGGATTTCATCCGTCATATTTTGGGATTTTAACCCACAGCTCCCACACAATGGAGACATTTCTTTCCCTCCCTGGTCTGCGTCACCCTCCCCTCACCTCCCTCGTGTCTCCCGAACTGTGATGTTCTTTCCCCCCCGGTGGACTCTCATCTCTCATCTCTCTCCTTCCATCTCCTGCCACACTTCGCCGCCCGCCCCCCTGCTCCATGTGATGAATTTTTCACGGGCCGGCAGAGACCGTCCTCCTCGTCCTCGTCTCATCTCCTTCCTCAGACACCGTCCGGGCTCTCGGTACCGCTCACCTTCAGAGACCAAGGCATCGCAGCGCTGGCTGAGGAGAACCCCAGGGGACGGCAGGAGAGCAGGGCAGCATATCATGTGCGGAAGTGTGCGTACACTCACTTGAGTTATGTGGGCCTGAAAATCTGAACTGTGGCTGATCGCGGGGTGAATGGAGAGGAAACGGGGTCAATGGAGGCACGTGTCGTCATACGACGCCTGGCAGGTGAGAAGAGGCGAGAAGGATCCTTCGTGTTGCTGCTCCGGGGCCAGGAGATGAGATTGTGCACTCGAGCGAGAACCGATAAGTGAAATACTAAAAAGTACAAGAAAGTTTCAGCAAAATGTCCCTGAGGTGCAAAATTAAAATGGCCCCTGGAACAGGTAGATGTTATTATAACGTCAGTATTGATGCGTCAACGCCGGAGCGGTGAGGATGGTAACTGGACGACATTTCATTTTAGTCTTTACAAGTCACATTCATACAGCGCGTCTATAAGTGTGTGTGTGTGGGGGGGGGCATTAAGGCCAACGACCTTCTGGTCAGTGGACGACCCGCTCTACTGTATCTCCATGTACCACAGCCGTCCCCCTGTACGATCAGACAATCCATCCCCTCTTCAACCGCCAGAAAATGAATCAGGTTTTTTTCCCGATAATAATACATGAATATTTTGTCACAAACAAAAAAAATAATTTCTATTTCTTGTATCTTTTAGAAAGTGAATATCTACAGGGAAAAAATGAAAGCACTAATACAATACATATATACATGTATATCCATCCATCCATTATACCGCTTTACCCCTCATACACCCCTCAGAACTACTCGAGCTGCTTTGCACATTGCGACCCTTTCTCCTGCCTCTGTCCTCGTGCTGAACCCTGATATGCAGAAGGTCCATCTGGGATGTGAAAACCTCCTCTGCTGCCTCACTACCCCCCCCGAACGTCTCAGTCATCACGGGCACGCCGACAAATCTCCTGCTCGCCCACCCGCTTGTTCCAACCAGGAGCAGGAGCCCACGCTCATCCAGGGAGGCCGTCATCCAGAGAGGCCATCATCCAGGGAGGCCATCATCCAGGGAGGCCATCATCCAGGGAGGCCATCATCCAGAGAGGCCATCATCCAGGGAGGCCATCATCCAGAGAGGCCATCATCCAGGGACGCCGTCATCCAGGGAGGCCATCATCCAGGGAGGCCATCATCCAGGGAGGCCATCATCCAGAGAGGCCATCATCCAGGGAGGCCATCATCCAGAGAGGCCATCATCCAGGGAGGCCATCATCCAGGGAGGCCATCATCCAGAGAGGCCATCATCCAGGGAGGCCGCGTTCCAGATCGTACAGTCTTGTCTGTGGTCGTCACACACCTAAAATGTGTGCATGTGTAGATGTTTATTGGCAGGTATGTGCGTGTATATATATATAGTCTGTGTATGTGTCTAATCATATGCAGTTTGTATCAATGAGCTGTATCACCCACCTGCAGCAGGATGGAGTCTGTCACCGAGCATTTCACCTGACAACCAGACACGAACATGCCGACGACCTGAACACGTTCTCATAATCGACAGCGACTTCAAATCCACAACGTCTTCACCCTCTTCATGAAACTTCATGAAATGACCTTCTTAATGTCGACTGAAGAAGACTTAGCTCGGGCCCAGTGGAGCCATTGTGTTCTTAACGTGTAGTGTGATGAGTCTTTCCATTAGGAAAACAGTCAGACGGCGTCTCGGGGAACATGAATAAGTCAAACACCCGATGTTCTATGAGACGAAGGCCGTGAAGGAGGGAGATGCGGACATATGGTGAAGTCAGAGGACGTGACGCTTCACATACACTCACGGATGCACATTGGGGATATACGGTGATGGGTGGTGCGTGACATACATGCATCTCCGCTCCGTTTCCGTCTCTGTGGTCTCGTTGCACAATGGAGCACTCGTGGATTTATTTTGGGAACCGTGGCATGATTCAACATCTGAGCGGCTACAGTAGATCTGCTCCGGGGCTGGAAGCCGGACAACAGCGAGAGATCGCCACGGGGGGGAGCGCGAGAAGGAACGAAGCCCGTCACCTTCATTCATACGAAAAAACACGAAAAGACAGATCGAGGCGCCGTCCCGCCGGAGAAGAGAAACCTTTCCTACTTCTGTGGCGCTATAACAAACCCCCTGTTTCATCCACTGTCTTCCATTTGAGCTTTTCCCAAGACACCAGAATGTGGGATGAACTTAAAATTAATGAATGCGTTCATTACAGGGACGCCTGTCCCTTTTTTTTGCTGCAGTTTAGAGGGCGGGAAATCTGTCAGGAAGGGAAAAAAATAAAATAATCAGCTCCTGCAGCTCTTCCCCTGGGGTGAACCTCCTCCGTGTGACAAATTTCACACTCTGCTGAGAGGAATCCGCTGAGGCTTTAGATTCCGCGGGCCTGTCACATGCTGTTGCCGAAATACCAGGAGATTTCTTCATTTTGCAGATAGTGCGTGTAAGCAAATCCAAACACGCCGCGCCATGGCGCCCGCGTCTCCGTACCTGCGCCGCCTCAACGCGGCGACGACGAGGACCAAGGAAGGAAGGATGGAGGAGGAAGGATGGAAGAGGAAGGATGGAAGAGGAAGGATGGTGGAAGGAGGATGGAGGAATGAGGATGGAGGAGGAAAGATGGAAGAGGAAGGAGGGAGGTGGATGGATGAAGGATGATCGAAGTAGGAAGGATGGAGGAGGAAGGATGGAAGAGGAAGGATGGTGGAAGGAGGATGGAGGAGGAAAGATGGAAGAGGAAGGAGGGAGGAGGAAGGATGGAAGAGGAAGGAGGGTGGAGGACTGAGGATGGAGGAGGAAAGATGGAAGAGGAAGGAAGGAGGTGGATGGAGGAAGGATGACCGAGGAAGGAAGGATGGAGGAGGAAGGATGGAAGAGGAAGGAGGGAGGAGGAAGGATGGAAGAGGAAGGAGGGAGGAAGGAGGATGGAGGACTGAGGATGGAGGAGGAAAGATGGAAGAGGGAGAAGGGAAGATGGAGGATGGAGGAAGGAAGGATGGAGGATGAAGGATGGAAGAGGAGATGGATGGAGGAGCAGGGATGGAAGAGGAAGGAGGGAGGAAGGAGGATGGAGGAAGGAAGGATGGAGGATGAAGGATGGAGGAAGAAGGATGAAAGAGGAGATGGATGGAGGAGCAGGGATGGAAGAGGAAGGAGGATGGAGGATGGAAGAGGGAGAAGGGAGGAAGGAGGAAGGAGGTCAAGGTGTCAACGGCTAATGTCCCGTTTGTCAGATGAATGAGGTTTAATGTACAATGGAACGGTTTAATTAAAACCCAAATGTTTCATTAAATGAATGAACTGTATCATTACTTCACACGATGGTTGAACTGAGTCTGCAGCTCCGGTCAAACTACATCACACGATACGTTTTAAAAAAGCCCGTGGACAAATGTTTCTCCTTTTAAAATATGCATCAGTGGACTACACATCCAAACCCTCTGGCCATTTAGGATTTTGTGTGTGTGTGCGTGTGTGTGTGTGTGTACGGGGGGGCGTGTAGGCGTGCGTGCGTGTGTGCAAATTCTTGTTTTGGAGAAACTGCAAAAAGGACGTTCGACTGGGATTTTCAAGGGGAATGAGAACAACAGCGTTCGGCCATTTCTCTTTTTGGTGTCGAGCCCGGTGCTTCAAAGAATCAATTCTTATTTTACTTGTCTCACCGTCTGTGCGTCTCTTTGGTCGGTTGGACCGACAGGCAGTGACACAACCGGCGAAGATATTTTTGCAGTCAGAAATATGTGTTTCATTCATTAAATGTGTTGTATGATAGTTTAATATTGTCGCGTCCGTGTTCTTCATCGGCTGCAGTCTGAACTCTGGCACCACTTTCACACTTCCTTTCACACCTGCACTGCAAACCTGACATTTCCTGGACACTGGCCCCGAGGAGCTGAACGTGCGAGAGGAAACGTCCGAATCCGTTGAACCGCTGATCAAACAGACGTCGCTGCACAGAGCGACTTCTCTGCCGCAGTGCAAGTGGATCAGCGTCGTTTCTCCTTCACGCTCTGCCCCGGTCGCCGGCCGTCGGCCAAACCAAACACAATATATTCTCCAGGGGGTGGAGGAATGCGTTCGCACCGACATTCTACAACGTCCGCACAGGAGCCGGATTCTCCATCGCCACCTTCTGGAGTTCATCAGTCTATACTGTACAAGTAGCCCCGTTACTGTCCCACCCAGTCGATCAGGGTTAGCTTCATGCTAACAGAAGAAGCGCTTTGACCCAAACTTTAACCACACCTACATCTTCATCATCTCCTGCGTTTCACGCCACGTTACTCGTGCAACGTTTTTCATGTTCACTCGCGCTAGTAACGCAAGTGAACGAATACTTGACACCCGTTCTCTTTCGGACGCAGACGTCAAAACCGTCCTTTATTTATTGATTTATTTATTTCTATCTTTTTTTACTCTAGCACTTTGAGGTCGCTCTTAGCAATGCAAAGTGCTCTGTAAATGAAATTTAATATTATTATTTTTATTACTGTCTGCGAATTTTGGAGGATCTCAACGATATTTGGCGACATGGCGCCACGCGAGTTCAAATATTTAAACTCGAGCGAGTGAAGCGAATGTCACACCTTTGCATTATTCGCGTGGTCTCCCCCACTGGACCTTTCAAACTAAAGCGAGGCGAGCAGCGTTTCCCAAAACTCGGTTTTAGATCCTGGACAACCCCAGAGTCGTGCGGACGCAGCAGTGACGCGTCATGAGAGGGAATTGAAGTAAAGTGCTTCGCGTGATCGATAAGAATATAAATTTAGTCCATTTATTTTTTGAAGATGAGGTAAAATGCAAATGTGACTGGTTCGCCGCCCACATCCATTAGGCTGCGGCCGGGAGCTTCTCTCTCTCCGCCCACGGAGCGGACGGAACTGCCCCAAACGGAGGCTTTTATCGAGAGGCCGGCGGGTTCGCAGGTGATTTGCAGGTTAATTTGCCGTTTAACGTCCTGGAGCTGTGCTGCCGATTCGCTGCTCCATCCTGGAAAGTGAGTTTCCATTTCCGCGAGTCCTCCATCCTCGACGACCACATGGTCCCGACCCGGATAAGTTTATGAAATGGAAACGAAGAACAGTCTCCCTGCATTTTGTGGATCATCCATCTTCCCCAACCCTCCTACTTACGCAGACATCGTCACGACTTATTACTTTATATGATACGTTGGACTATGAAGCACACGTTTCACTTAATCTTCCTGACTCTTATCTTATCATTACACATCATCATTATAACTGATTTATGTTTCTGTTTGCATGTTCATGCATAGTTTTTCTGTTTGTTTTTAGAGCTGCAACAGTTAATCGATTAGTAATCGATTACTAAATCAATCGCCAACTATTTTGATAATCGATAAATCGGTTCAAGTAGTTTTTATGGAAAGAAAAGTCAAAATTCTCTGAATTCAGCTTCTTAAATATGAATATGTTCCGGTTTCTTTGCTCCTCTGTGGCAGGAAACTGAATATCTTTGGTGTGTGGACAAAACAAAAAATCATCTTGAGGTTTTGGGAAACACCATCGACATTTTTTATGACATTTTATGGACCAAACAACTAAACGATTAATCGAGAAACTAATCAACAGATTAATCGATGATGAAATTAATCATTAATTGCAGCCTAGTTTTTTGTGTCATCATTTGTCTTGTCATCTTCTGTAAAAAATTATATATATATATATATATAAAAATAAATATATATATATATATATATATGAATATCATTTATAAAAAGTGCACATTTCATGAGTAGAAAAAGCATCATTCATGCATCAGAAGGTAAAATCTCTGCCGTCAGACGAGTCGTCTACAGAAGTCCAAACCGTTTGCGACAGTCGGCGGCTTCAAGCTGGAAACTGCCTCAACGTGCGAGTCGCACCGACGAGACGCGGAGTCGGAGAGCAAACGCTGATGTGTGTCGAAGTGTGTGTGTGTGTGTGTGTGTGAAGGACTGAGTGCAGAAATATCTGGGCCCATTTGCAAAACATTCAAGAGATATGAAATTGGAAGCTAATGAGAATTTAGGAGAAGCATTTCAAACAATATTTAACTTGGACGAATCACTGAAAGAGGCTGAGCGATTATAAACAGAGTCACGCCACAACTGTGGGACGAATGGATATGAAATTGCAATTTGCGTCTGTGAATCACGTGGCTCTCATGAATTATTTCTCCAGATTTTCATCTGTGTAATGGATTTGAACTATTTTCTAATCGGTAAGAAATGAGGCAGAAAAATGATTTCAGCTGCGATGCTTCTCTCTGTCCCGCTGAGTTCACAGGCCAGTGAGTAATGTGGGCGAAAGTTCAGGGTCAGGTCTGCTCCACCTCTTGACAGGCTGTGGTTGCCATGGTGACTAAATAAAAGGGGGGGGGGGCGACTAAGGGCTCATTTAAACAGATATTCACCGTGATCCTAAACAGACTCGTCAGACTGCGTCTGTCAGGGAACTTGTTCGTTTCCTGAAGCCTGGAAAGAAAAGACAAACAACACTCCTGTTGTTTCCTTGTGAGGAGGAAACGTCCCGGGTCAGAGGCGTTATTCTGCCTTGCTCCATTCCTCCCTCCTCCTTTCTTCATCCTCCCTCCCTCCTGCCTCTTCCATCCTTCCTCCTCCATCCTTCCTTCCTTGGTCCTCTTTCCTCCATCCTCATTCGTCCTTCCTCCATCCTTCCTCCTCCATCCTCAGTCCTCCATCCTTCCTTCCTTGGTCCTCTTTCCTCCATCCTCAGTCCTCCATCCTCCATCCTTCCTCCGTCCTTCCTCTTCCATCCTTCCTCCTCCATCCTCAGTCCTCCATCCTTCCTCTTCCATCCTTCCTCCTCCCTCCATCCTTCCTCCAACCTCCCTCTTCCATCCTTCCTCTTCCATCCTCCCTCCTTCCCTCTTTCCTCCCTCCTCCCTCTTCCATCCTTCCTCTTCCCTCCATCCTCCCTCCTTCCCTCTTTCCTCCCTCCTTCCTCTTCCATCCTTCCTCTTCCCTCCATCCTCCCTCCTTCCCTCTTTCCTCCCTCCTCCCTCTTCCATCCTTCCTCTTCCATCATTCCTCCTCCCTTCATCCTTCCTCCTTCCCTCTTTCCTCCCTCCTCCATTCTTCATCCTTCCTCCATCCTATACTTCCTCCCTCCTCCATCCTTCCTTCCTTGGTCCTCTTTCCTCCATCCTCATTCGTCCTTCCTCTTCCATCCTCAGTCCTCCATCCTCCATCCTTCCTCTTCCATCCTTCCTCCTCCCTCCCTCCATCCTTCCTCCAACCTCCCTCCTCCCTCTTCCATCCTTCCTCCTCCCTCCATCCTCCCTCCATCCCTCTTTCCTCCCACCTCCTGTGAACCGGGTCAAGATGTGGAAGTGATAGAGATTTTCCTGCATCAAAAACTCTCTCTGAGCCGTGAAGTCAACTTCAGACGAAAAGCTCTGAGTCATGTGAGAGGTTCGGGCCAAAAGCACAACCTGAGGCCGGCTGGTTTTCTCTTCCTCTGACTGTAAAACGTATTGCCCGATGCCTTGAACCGAGCAGTGAAGTGTTAACT
>NC_061517.1:2230000-2232500 GCF_022379125.1 Scophthalmus maximus | reverse complement strand
TGTCTTGATAAAAAGCGTTTCCCCCTCTCAGGCCCCGAGCAAATAGAGCGTGTTCGAGCTGCATCACTGATCCGTCAAAGAAACCAGCCGCAGTCATGGAGATGCTGCGTGGATAAGTCTGGAGGATTCCAGATGAGAACATTTGTTTAGGACGATGATCTCACAGTTTAATGATGATGCTGAGTCTGTTAGTATAAAACACGTGGAGATGGTCAGACTCACACAGATGCTCCATCTGGCATCTCCCTGATGTTTAAGACTATTTTTGCTTTTCTGAAACTAAACCTCTTCCTTGAAACTTCTTCTCTACCTGAAGTTAGTGATTCTCTGAACTTACCCTTCGATGTGATACGATACGATACGATACGATACGATACGGTACGGTACGGTACGGTACGGTACGGTACGCTACGCTACGATACGATACGATACGGTACGGTACGGTACGATACGGTACGGTACGCTACGCTACGCTACGATACGATACGGTACGGTACGGTACGATATGGTACGGTACGCTACGCTACGATACGATACGATACGGTACGGTACGGTACGCTACGCTACGATACGATACGATACGATACGGTACGGTACGGTACGGTACGATACGATACGGTACGGTACGGTACGGTACGATATGGTACGGTACGCTACGATACGATACGATACGGTACGGTACGGTACGGTACGGTACGCTACTCTACGCTACGCTACGCTACGCTACGGTACGGTACGGTACAATACGCTACGCTACGCTACGCTACGGTACGGTACAATACGCTACGCTACGCTACGCTACGGTACAGTACGGTACGGTACGCTATGCTACGCTACGATACGATACGATACGATACGGTACGCTGCGCTACGCTATGCTACGCTACGCTACGATACGATACGATACGATACGATACAATACGATACGATACGATACGATACGATACGCTACGATACGATACGATACGATACGATATGATACAATACGATACAATACAATACGGTTCGATACGATACGATACGATACAGTATGTCACGGTACGGAACAGTACAGAACAGTACGGTACAGTACGGTAAGTTAAGGTACGGAACGGAACAATATGAAACGGTACGGTACGTTACAGAACGGTAGTGAACGATTCGATACAATACGATACGATACGACAGGACAAGATGAGATATTCCTTCATTCCCACAGAGGGAAATGTGGGTGTTTACAGCAGCAAAGTGGAGAACAGAGAATAGAGAAGATGGGAGTGAAAAAGGGAACGAGGGGACCAACAAAGGGCAGAGGAAACGAGGGAAGGAGACAGGATGTGGGAGGGTCAGGGGCCCGGTGCCAACCCACAAGCCGCTGGGCAGCGTGAGGTGGTGGCGGCTGTCGCTTCACATCCGTCGCTTCAGCCCCACTAAACCCAGAGGAGCCCAGAGGCCTCGGGACAATCGCGCCGAGGCGGAAAAGAAGTTTGTGCCGTGCGGTAAGTTCAACTTCGTGGCTGAAGAGCAGAACTGCGTGAGCTCAGCGGCGCTGCGGTGCACGGGGCCTGTTCTCCAACGGAAAGAAAACCCTACCATCCATTTTGTTTTTTTAAGATTTCCCGCCTCCCAGAATGCCTCTGTCTTCAGTTCCCGCCAGCACGGTCAGACAATGGACTTTGTGAAAACCCTAAAAGCATTTTCCTGTCAAAGATTCTTCACCTCTGCAACTGTGAACGGCGACCGGTCGCTGCGATACAGTGAAGATGAAGAAAGGTTCACAGTGAACCGATCACAACGTGGAGTCACGGTTAAAGAACTCTCTCTCCCTTCAACAGACCTTCACAGATGCTCCGCGTGGAAACCATGTCGTGGCACAAAAATGTGCCGCGGCTCAACTGTCTCTTCTCGTTCATTGCTGACTTTCTGCTTTATTGACCGGTGTCGACGCTGCTCGTTACTCCCACGTCACAGTTTTTAGTATTTATAGTAATATTTCTCCTCAACCTTTCTCTCTGTGATTTTTTGCGGGGGAAATGTTTGTTATATTTATAATAATTTGTTACACATTACTACATTTATTGTTTTTATTTCCTCTGTGCTATTAACCTTTGCATAATTCATTTTTTTTAAAGTTCTATAAATATAAAAAATATAGAATTTATCATCGTTGAGTCACATGAATCTTATTTTAAAGTTGGACACAATCAGGTTTAAATCTCTTTCTTTTTTTCATTTGAACAACTATTCATCAAAAGAATTCATACTTCAAACTGTCAGATCAAAAACTGACAACTACCTGAGCTGCAGAGAGAATAGTAGCTGAGAAATGTTCCACCTGCTACGTCTTCTGTCCCGTGTGAGGAGGGAGGAGACGGTTCTGTGAACTTCCTGTCTGTGTGTGGACCCTCGAGGCGTCAAACCCTTTCTGGTGAATCTGTATTCTGTTTCTCATCAGCCTCATTCTTCTCCTCGTCTCCATCTTCTGATCTTTTCCAACAAGGAAACAGTCAGTCGGGATTCA
>NC_061517.1:2165000-2227500 GCF_022379125.1 Scophthalmus maximus | reverse complement strand
CAGATTCAAGACACCCCCCCCCCCCCCCCCCGGCGTGAGGACATGAAGTGGAAGTGTCAAGTGTCCACATGTCCGTCTGCACTCGTTCAGATGTTTCACAATGAAAATGCTTTTATGAAGATCTAAAAAATGGAACGTCACAAAAAGCCAGATTGCCGCCGTCTCGCTTGCAACTCTCGTTTCCCCGACGCGAGGCGACTTTGAGGATCTCGCAGGGTCCCTATTTGCAAGACTGCGACTAGGTCTCCTCTTTTTAGATTATTTCCCGTCATGCTCCTGGTGGAGTTTACGGGAAGAGACGTTGTCGAACGACGGAGAAGAACCAGCTGAATGCGGGGGCGGAGCCTGGTTGGTTTGCATGTGTTCCTCCCTACGCGCCTTTTCTGCTTCCTGTTTGCTTCTGGAGAGAGCTCGCCTATTGGCCGGTGACAAAGTTCACGTCACTATCTGCACGAGAGACGAGCAAAAAAGACTCAGATCACCAAACGACCGGAGCGAGTCCAAACCTCCAGCAGAACTCTCGCCATTTCATACCGACATTGGAAATCGCGCGCGTGCCTTGAATCTGAACATCTTAGCACCCGTCGCGATGCGCTCACCACTCTGAAGTCCTCCGCGCGGCACTCGGCGCCGTGGAAGTGGCACGAGAGCAGCATGTCGGCGATGTCGTGGCCCGTGCGGTCGTGGAACTCGCGCATGTTGAACGGCCGCGGCTTGAAGTTGTGGAAGTCGGCTCGGACCTTCAGGCTCTCCAGGACGCTCTCCTCCACCAGGTGGACGTCCCGGATCTCATACCTGCGCCGACGGACAGACAGAAGAAAAACAGCGTGAATGCAAATTTGCGCTCCGGCGCCTTTGGTTTTGGATCGGTTCATTTTTCCTTGGAACAGTCTTCACTCTCATCAAGTGAATTTCAGCCTTTAGCTTCAAGTAGAATTTTAAAAAGAGACGACTCTGATGCATGAAAACGGAGAGCAAACATGTGCAGGGCGGTTTTCAGGAGTGATCCCAGTCACAGAGTGAAACACTTCATTGTCACAGTACATAATAAACTCAGTAAAAGAGCTCATGATCCCGGTCGTCCGTTTGGATGCGGCAGCTCCAGGCCACACTGTTCTTCAGCTCCTGTTTGTATTTGTGTTGATACGACATCCAGACGGTGATTTCAAGGCTTTTTCCTTCATCCAGTGGAATAACTCAACATCTACTGGCTGTATTGTCACAGTAAATACTGTACATGATTCCCAGGTGACGTATTATTATGACATTAATGATTATTTTTCTCTGGTGCCACAATTATCTTATGTTTACGAGAATTACAACAATGATTGGAGGGTTTGTCGAGCAATAACTGTTGGGCATCCCTCCACGTTTCACGTGGTGACGTACACACCACAGATTCTTTACAAGTACCTGCATGTTTTATATTCGACATGTGTTATCATTCATATCTGATCTGCTGTATATCGCGTCTGGAGATGCAAAGGTCAGTAAATCCTGGATCGCAGTGGCATCGATTCGATGTTCTGACCTTCTCAGATCGTTCGATTACATGAGTTTCTCCTCCTGTTTCGTCCACGTCATCATAATCCTCATCAATAACTGTAGAACTTCTCATTGAATATTTTTCTTCTAATCATCATCAACAGCCGTGTCCCCAGATATGACCAGGTTATTGATGGGCTTGGCATTGCACTCGCATTTTCTGTGATATTTCTTTTTTTTTTATCACCACACTGAGAATAAACGGCCTGTGAGCGACCGAGCCGGTCAAGCCACATCACACGCTGCGTTATTATCGCCGGCACCGGGAAAAGAATGTCCTCTTTATTTAATGGAGCTCGCAAAAATCTGACCACGCTGCCTCGTATTAAACAGGGAGAGAGCCGAGCAGCGGTAAATGTTCCTGCTCTCCAGCCTCGCTGTGATCTCCCGCTGGGCTATTATTAAAAATGTCAGAATTTTAATGGACTCACCAAAGAGCAGACTGCTCTGTGTTTTTTTTAAACACTGCCTCAAATGAAAAGGCCTGTTGAAAATTTCTCATACGAATGAAGCTACTGTTGCAGGAATGTGGTCTTTTATTGATCTTTGGCGCTAAATACACCCCATGTGTGTCCTACGTTACACGAATAAGGATGGAATTCAGCACCTTAATGTGGTTTTAAACCATTTACTGGTAACGCACAACATAACTACAACATCGCAGTGACACATTACACTATTACATGTCTTATAAAAGAAGGCGTTGTCAGAAATTCTCATGAGGGTAAAAAAAGGGTAATTTACCTTTCAAACATCAAATCAGTAATAAATATAGCTGCAAGTGGCGATTGGAAGGTTCAAACCAAACTCGGTGGGTTTGTTCAACAGATGGCGCGAGAGGTCGCCAGTGAGTTTGGTCATGATACGTCAAAGGCCTCTTGAGATATTAGCATATATGTTTATAGGCCACGCCCATTTTAACGAATCAAGATGGCGCTTGAAATTATGATCGATACTTGCCGCTGGAGCATGCACACCAAATTTTGGTTGAATTCTGTTAAGATACACCTTTTGTGGTATTTTGTGGCGCCCCCTATAGGTTGGTAACAAAATGGTCCAAGTAGAACTGCAGCTAATCACAGCTGTAAGTTATGTACCAAGATTTGTGATGATTGGACAAATGGTTAATGACTTGTAGCTAATACTCCTCTCAGCCCCGCCCCTTTGCAAAGACATGCCGGCTAGTAGCGGCCATGTTCTTTGACCGATCTCGTTCATTTATGATAGAAATGTGTATTTTAATACTTTAAGGTGGCATTACCAAATTTGGCGTTGAAAAAGTCAAAATTTCAAAAGTTCTACTCATATTACTGTTTTTCAGATTTTGCTAATTAGCGAAAAAAATTGTTTTACGTCACCGCGACGTTAGCAGTCTTAGAGGCTTTTCGTCGAGTACATTGAACATGACGTATGTGGCCACTTTCAAGTCAATCGGAGGCACAGTGTGAGGGGGCGTGGTCTTTCCAAAATGAATATTTGGGGCCTTAATTACAGTGCCACCATGTGGCCTATTTGGGTAATTAACGTTTAGAAGCTAATGCACATGATTTTCAAAGACTGTAGTTTTGGCTTGCTCCACCTCACGGAAGGTAACCTTGGAAACCCTGACAAGCCTGAATCAGGTAAAAGATGTGTTCATAGATTTTGTCTTTTGTGGCATTAAGTTCAGGCTCAGCTCCACTGAGGTCAAAGCCGAGACAGGGGCGGTTTAATCGATGGAAGTTAATTGAGAAGAGGCGTTTTTTTCGCTCCCCAATGTTTGTGTAGTGGACAAACCTGCCAAGAAGTCATTAATAGGAGATAAAATCCCACAAGCTCCAGCCGACGCCATCGACCGCGGCTTCAGCCGAAATATCAGGCCACGAGACATTTCCCCAGACCAGTGACTCCAAACACCAAGAATATAGTCTCAAATGGATTTTCAATGCCACGAGCGCTTTCATATACACCTCTGGCCGGGGCTCTAACAGCCGAGTGTGTCGTGTCCTCGCCTCGCCGAGGGAGGAGGGATAATGAGCACCAGACCTAGTTCAGAGAACGTGGAGGAAAAGGGGAAGTTTTCAAACTCAGGAAAGTCGTCCCGGAAATATGAGAGTATATAGTAAATGTATTCATGTGCCAGATGGCGAGTGTTGATTATCTGTCAACACCACTGTCACAGGGAGAGAAAATAAAAGAAATAAAAAATCAAATTTTAGTGATGAGTCTGGGATCTTCATCAAAGATTTAGGGTCATAAGTAAAAAAACCAGCGGAGGCTTGTTACACTGTGATCTGAGTCCTGTCCTCGATTCACTCAACTGACAGTCTGTCAGCTGAGCTCTGAGCTTTTTACTCTTTAATGTTCTCACACACACGCACACACACACACACACACACACACACACACACACACACACGCACACGGACACACACACACACACACACGGACACACACACACACACACGCACACGGACACACACACACACACACACACATACACACACGGACACACACACACACACACACACACGCGCGCACGCACACACACACACACACACACACACATACACACACACACACATACACACACACACACACGCACGCACGCACGCACGCACGCACGCGTACGCATACACACACACACACACACACACACACACACACACACACACACACACAGGTCAACACCCTCTTCATCCTAAACTCAAAGTCTTCTCTCTCTGTTTCCTCAACAGATTTCAAAAAACAAAACAAGTGGATTTAATAGGCAGGGGTGATTTCTTTTTTTCATATGACTTTGCTGAAAGTTTCAGAGACATGAATTTTAAAGTACAAATGACAGAATACGCAGAGCCTCTGCCATTTCAGCTGAGATCCAAAAGGAAGCAGACTCCCTCCGTCTCTTCCTCCCTGAGCGTTTACAGTATCACGTCCTGCTTCACTGTACAGTATCAAAGTGTCAGTTATCAATATGAAACAAATTGGCCCCTGCGAGTGTTTTTCACTGATTCATGTGTGAGCAGCATTTTACTGTGGGTCAACCTGGAACCAATTATATATATAAAAAAATATATATATATATATACTGTATATCAGATATATTTTTGATCTACAATAATAAACCATATTTCATTAGATCATTGTAGGTTTTTATATTTAAAACATGTCTATCTCTATTTATTGTACTCATTTATTCTCCACAGTCTTAAAATGATAATGGTTTCTGTATTAGTTTTGGATATTTACCAACTATCTAAATGTCGCATTTTTATACCCAACTATTAATTCTCATATTTATATTCTTGCTTTGCGCATACCGACTCCACTCTCAATATTAAAAAATGTTTAAACACAAAATATGAATCTACAAAGTAACGAGTAACTATATTTACCACTACATAACTAATATTTCCCTCTGGGCAGACGTATGACCTCATGGCATCAAATACCAGAAATACTGGAGTGCAGTAATTAAATCCAGTTATACATTCAATCCACTAACTACTGGATATTAAACGTATTAAATTACAGTGATGAAGGACAAGGATTGATTACACATCAGAAGGT
This sequence comes from Scophthalmus maximus, assembly GCF_022379125.1. Lineage (NCBI taxonomy): Eukaryota > Metazoa > Chordata > Actinopteri > Pleuronectiformes > Scophthalmidae > Scophthalmus > Scophthalmus maximus. Next base: position 2,222,406 of record NC_061517.1, on the reverse strand, counting down.
GCGGGTAATAAAAGACAAATGCAGAAAAGCTCCAGTCCTTCATCCTGAGCATTGACACGTGTTGAATGTGACTGAGTGAATAATAATAATCATAATAAAAGTTATTATAATAATGATAATGATAATAGTAATAATAATAATAATAATAGTTATTATAATAATGATAATGATAATAGTAATAATAATGATAATAGTTTTTATAATAATGATAATGATAATAGTAATAATAATGATAATAGTTATTATCATAATAATAATGATAATAGTTATAATAATAATACTAGTTATTATAATAATGATAATGATAATAGTAATAATAATGATAATAGTTATCATAATAACACTAGTTATTATAATAATGATAATAGTGTATTCGTAAGGTTCTGTACCTCTGGTTGAGCAGTGCCAGCAGCTCGCCCGCGTGGTACAGGTCGTTGCGCGTCACGCGGCTGAAGCGGAACGCGTTCAGGTTGCAGAACGTGACCGCGGGGAACGTCATGGTCGGGGTCGTGACCTCGTCCAGGCGGGTGACGTGCGGGTACTCCAGGTAGAAGTGGACGCGGTCCACGCACACGTACAGCAGGAGGGCGAGCGAGCCCAGGAAGAGCAGCGCCCACAGGCTGCGCTTGACGCACGCGCGCTCGTACGTGAAGATGTGCGCGATGCCGTGCAGCGTCGAGGCGCGCGCGAAAACTTCGACGGGCGGCGGCGGAGGAGGGGGAGGTCGGTGCGAGTCCATCTCCTCCGCGTCCACCTTCAGGTCCATCGTCGAGTGCGCGACGAGCTCGGATCAGGTTGAAAAATAACACTCGAGGGAAAGAGGAGAAACGCTCATTCACCTGTGGCACAAAGTGTCACCGTCCTGCCGGACCGGTGCGGCACGAGCAGCCGCCCCATCTCTCACGCGCGCGGACAAACGTCTCTGGCGTTGATCTTTCTAGACAACAACAAAAAGTCAGACGAGTGGGAATCCGGAGCAAAAGTAACGTGTTTCACGAGGGAGGGCGTGAAAACCGCAGAGGCTCCATCCGGTCCGTCAGCACCGCGCCACGCTGCCGCCGCGCAGCCTCTCCATCCCGCCTGCGAACGCACTGGTCGAATCCCCGGAGTCCCGCGAGGCACGAGTCCGTCCCGCACGTCGCCAAGAGGAAAGTCCTCTCGTGACGCTTTTCAGCTCGAGTGTCCGGAGTTTCCTCCCGACGCGCGCGCACCGTCCGCGTCCGGACGTCAGGCGGTCGGTCGGGTTTATTCTGGTCGCTGCTGAGTCGTGAGCTTTGCTCTGGCGGCGGCGGCAGCAGCAGCAGCAGCAGCATCAGCAGCTGCAGCTCTGAGAGGAAGAGGAGAGGGGAAGAGGAAGAGGAAGAGGGAGCTGCTGTTCACCTGAGAGTTACTGTACTTTCACTTATTCACTTCACATGACACCAGCCGGAGGGAGGGAGGGAGGGAGGGAGAAGGAGGTAACAGCAGGGAGAATTATACTATAACTGTGGTTAACATTTTACATTAGGGCGGCTTCAAAATGTGCAGCTGCAATTTCCTTCTCGTCGACAGAACTGGATGAATTATAGAATCGTCCTGACAAACAGCAGTTATAGCTGAAGACAAAAGAAGAGCAGCGCTGCACATGAACTCAGAGCAAAACCTCGAACCAACCGAAACATGAGGCAGAAAAAAAATTGAGCAAATCACTAAAGACGCATTTGCTACGTCCATAAAGTCAGTCAGGGGTCACACACGAGAGGACGAGAGGTCAAAGCCGGAGCAGCAGAGACATGGCAGCTCCTTCCATCCAAAGTGATGACTTCACATCTGTTATGGACTCACTCCTGTAATTCAGATGTGTCATTCAGTATTTTTCCATGAGTTTCCTTGAAATGAAATAAAAAAATCAGTATCATTCCATCGCTCGCTATTGAAAAATGAAACCTTTTCACAATTACCTTTTAAGTCTTACTGAAACTACAAGTCCCATCAAATAGCAAAGAGAGTGATCTCCTGCTCCTCGGAAATCTCGTTCATATTTCTGCCTTTTTTAATCATAAAATGTCGATGTCATCGTTTGCCTCAGATTGGCACAGTGTGGCAGAACCGATGCCACTGTTACCGTGGCTACGGACCAGAATGCCTCTGGGCGAAGGGTGGGACTTTTCCAACACACTCAAAGATCAGAACATTGCTGACATTAAAGCTACAGTGTGTAATATTAAGAATAACTTATTCACAGAAATTGAATATATTGTCCATATCTATGTGTTCATATATGTAAAATCACAATGTTTTTTTCGTCAACTTACCAAACGAATTGGTTAAATAAAAAAAAGTTGTGTTGAATACAGTTGTTGCACAAAACGGTGAATTTATAGCGTTGAATTTTCAGATGCTGCCGATAACCGGATATGGAATCAGCGGTGCGCCACCATAAAGTGTCCCCTGTCGGGTTCTCGGTAGGTTGTGTTTGCAACTTTACCGCCAGATGCCGCCAGAAAATTACAAAAATTACACACTGGGGCTTTAAATAAAAGTACCATACAAAAATGAGAAATACTCCAGTAATAGAAAAAAAAAAGCATTTCAAATTCTACTCAAGTAAAAGTAACGTATCAGCAAAATTGACACTGGCCATTTATCAGTTGAGCCTACTTTCATTAAATAGCTTTCTTTGTCCAACCAACAGTCAACCCCAAAAGTTAATATGATTATTATCTTATTGTCGAATCCTCAAAATGCAATTTTGCTCAAGAAAAAATGGTGGGAATGAACAAACTCGTTTCAGCTCTTATTTCTTGCAAGGAGTTGTTTTCTTTTGTTACTATGGCGTGTACAGTAATAATGTACTTACTCATATGTTGAGTTATTGTCTGTCATTAAATTGTGTGAACCAATTTTTGTCTGTCCAAGAGAGGACGAGGACTTCACCTACAAACTACGTCTACGAGACGTGAGAAGAGCTGACGGCGTCTGAACTGTAACTTTTTTTTAAACAAAGTCATTACCAGGCAGAATAAAATTGATGATGCCGTCTTTGCCACGTTTGGATTGGACCATGAATAAACAATGACATTTTAGTCCCCAGCTGGAGACTGGCATGACAAATGGATCTGGCAGCGTGGCGAGGCTGAGTCGAGCTTCGTTAATATGACAAAATATGTATTACGTGTCATAAAAGATGCATGACCCACCTTGAATGAATCAACATGAAATAAAAAAACATAAAATCATAATCAGCGACGTTAAAAGTCATAGATAGATAGATAGATAGATAGATAGATAGATAGATGGATGGATGAAAGGATGGACGGACGGACAGGAGGTAGATAGGTAGATAGGTAGGTAGGTAGGTAGGTAGGTAGGTAGGTACATATATAGAGATAGATAGATAGATATATAGGTAGATCTATACATAGATAGGTAGATATATATAGATAAAGATAGATAGATAGATAGGTAGGTAGATATATAGATAGATAGATAGGTAGGTAGGTAGGTAGGTAGGTACATATATAGAGATAGATTGATAGATAGATAGATATATAGGTAGATATATACATAGATAGGTAGATATATAGATAAAGATAGATAGATAGATAGGTAGGTAGATATATAGATAGATAGATAGGGAGGAAGGAAGGAAGGTGTCGGTGAGACGAAAAAACTACAATGCAAAGACCAGAAATCCACACACAGGTCAAGGTTTGCGTTTTCCACACCTGATTTCAAACTTTGTAAGGATCTTCATCACTTGTTGTTCATCCAAATGCTGAACATCATCTCTATGTGGTTTTGATTTTATACCTTTACAATTGTAAAATCGGGGAGAGAAGAAAAAAAAGGTTCCATTCACACCCGGACATCATCTATGACCCAGCTCATATGCTGCAGTGTGTAATTTAATAGAAATCATCAGCATGTGCTCTGAATAATGCCTCATTTTTTATGATTGTATATTAATTTAGAGTTGTGTCCGTGGACATCTTATCTTGGTTCTTGGATATGTTGGGCCCCACAGTATCCCCTCGGCCCGGGACAGCTGCGTGTGGCGCTGTCCGTGGTGCTGATGCGCTGTGTCATTTCCTCGCCAGGCCTGCTGGGGGCGCCAGAGCGCGCTGCCGCCGCCGCCGCCGCCGCCGCACCGTTGACGAGCAAGAAGAAATCAGAACCACGTGATCAGCGGCAGAGGAAAGAAAGATGGCGGCGGCCCTGCGTGCAGCTCGTCTCTGTCACCGGGCGGGACGGACCGTCTCCTCCTCGCCGACGGCCGGACTCGGACGCACCGGGCCCGCCAGTCTGTCAGCGAGGAGACGCTTCGTGTTCACCGCGACGGGAAACAGTGAGTGAAACTTTTACAACCTTCTTGTCGAAGTTACAATAACAAGAAAAAAGAAAGAGAGGAGAGGTTCGCAGCTCAGAGGTCAGACAATAAAGTCTCTAATATCTCTCTTATTCTTCTTTTCTCTTCTGGACAAAACTCGAAACGAACAAGTTTCCTCGAGTTGTTCAGCGTCTCCGACTCTATTGTCTCAAACTATTATGAACTATTAGAGACCGACCGACGCGGATTTTTGGGGCCGATATCGATATTAGGGATTACAAGATTTCCGATACGATACGTTGGCCGATATTTATACCGGTAAATATCGGCCAACGTATCGTGTGTGTATATATGTATGTATATATATATATATACATACATATATATGATCCGTCAATGATTCTTAAAATGACGTTATCAAACCTATATGACAAAAAATGTCATTGAGGCTTGATATTTTTTAGTTTAACCATAAAAAAGAAAACAAATATAAGAGTTGAATTAAGAAAACGAACAATAAATGCAAACATAAATGCAATTTTTTTTTCTCCCTGCATTGTTTATTCTGCGCGATAAAAGATTTCATGTCGGTTGACAAAAGCGCCGATACCGACATGTCTGTGAAAGGCTCATATCGGCTGATCTTCAGCTAGCGCCGCAACAGCTGATCGACTTCTAAATGAATCGCCAACTATCTTGATAATCGTTTAATCGGTTCAAGAAGTTTTTATGGAAAAAAAGGTCAAGATTCTCTGATTCTCAGCTTCTTACAAGTGAATATTTCCTGGTTTCTTTGCTCCTCTGTGACAGTGAACTGAAGATCTTTGGTGTGTGGACGAAACAGAAACATCATCTTCTGGGTTTCGGGAAACACGATCGACATTTTATGGACGAAACAACTAATCGATTAATCGAGAAAAATAGTACTTAAGGAGTACTTGAAGTACACTTTTGAAGTACTTGTATTTTCCATTTGATGCCACTTCGTACTCGTATCCAGCCACGTTTCACTGCAGTTATCCAACAGCTTTACTTACTGTCACACAAGTGCATTAATTCACTGTTAAAACTATAAACTACTTGTTCTCAACATTATTGATATTTTGCCTTGTTAGTGATTTATTTCACCTCTGATCCTGTTAAATGGTTTAATATGATTCATTTATCAAGGATTACATATTTAAAAGAAAGTCCAAAACCTGAAAACACGATATCCTATCTCATGAATCATCTCAGAGGACTAAATGGAAATGAAAACAAGTTAAATCTACAATATTAAAAATCCTGTTTAAATAGTTTTTGAATGTAAAAATGTCCTGTGTGTACAACGTAGATAGAATAACTGATTGAGCAGCTACAGTTGTAAAATACTGAGTACTTTTACTTTTGATAAGTAGAACTTGAGTTAAACTTCAATAATAGAATGTTGGTATTTTAAAAATATTTTAGATTCACTCTCTTTTTGCACAGCAGGTAAAGGAGAAGTGGAAGTAATAATTTACGACGACTCCATTGTTTGTCGGGAAGTGTATGTTATTAATCTCAAAGTAATCTTAAATTTCTCTCTCGTGTTGTTTATTCCCCGTAGATGTGCAGTTCCGGCTCGATGAGAGAACTGCCCACAGCAGCCTGGACCTGTTCAAGAAAGACACTGGCATCATCTACCGCATGCTGGGCCTGGACCCCAGCAAGGTGCAGGACAACCCGGAGCGCTTCCGCGACTGGGCCGTCGTCCTCGGCGACGAGAGGATCGGCGGTGGACGACACTACTGGGAGGTGACGGTCAAAAAGTCCCAGGAGTTCCGCCTGGGCGTGGCCGAGGCGTCCATGTCCCGGGACGACTGCGTGGGCACCAACGGCGCCTCCTGGGTGTTCGGCTACGCGCGGCGCAAGTGGTTCGCCATGACCGGCAACAAGATGGTTCCCGTGACGCAGGTGGGCAAGGCGGACCGCGTCGGCATCCTGCTCGACTATGAGGCGGGGCTCCTGGCGCTGGTGGACGTGGAGAAGCCCAGGATCGTGCACAGCATCAAGGCTCCGTTCAGGGCTCCTCTCTGCCCCGCGTTCGGACTCTGGGACGGGGAGCTGCTCACACACTCCGGCCTGCAGGAGCCCGAAGGCCTGAAGTGAAGCAGGGACGTCCTGCGACGGCCTATATGATTGTGATGGTCGTGACTCCAATGACAACACTCGTCACGATATTACTGTACCGTAAAAACAGGAAAGGAGAAGCGATATATCTTGCTACGGGTGATGGTTCGTTTTCTGTGGTCCAGCAGTTTCATAACCACGGCTCTTCATAATGTTGTTTCATATAAGTGCAGTGTGGAAAGTATTCAGACCCCTCACCCAAGCTTACGCTAAAATAAATACATTTTTACATTTTTTCCATTTATCAATCTACAATAATTACCACATCATGATGACCCAAGTCAGATTTATTTTTACTGTAAATTATTCACTTTTAGGTTGAGACTGCTGTATTACAAAATGTGAAAAAAAAGAAAAGGGGGAAGAGCTCTGACTCTGAATGTTTTCCGATTGCACGTACATGACACATGTCATCCAGGCTCAGGATCATATCACAGAAGCTGCTTTTGTGTGAACTGTACCTCAAGTATTAGTTCTGATGTGAAAAACAACGCGTGGTTGGTTATATTCTTTTGTATGTGTTTTCTTTTCCCGACATTACAGACACACAACCTTTTCCAGCCTCATGTTCATACTGTGTATTGCCACTTTTTTCAAACCTCTTTTTACTTACAGCAAAAAGATACATATATTTACAGTGAAGGATTACAGCTGACGTCGAGTTAAAGGAATCATTTCTAATGAAATAAAAACGGTGAATAAAATGCTTTCATTTGAGACAATTTCTACTGGTTAATAATGTTTTAAGCACATGACTTGTGCATCAGTTTAATTTTTTTTATATTTATGTCAGGAAGTATCACTATCACAGCACAAAGTTTAATTTGATGATATATTTTGTGCTCGAAAGAAACCAAAATGTGCACGAGACATACAGATGCCTTTATATGATATGAGTAATTCAGAAAGAAAGAAAAAGAAATGAACCTGCCTGAATCACCTGCTGAGGTAGAAAAATTAAAAAGCCACAGGGGGCATGAAATATCTTGATTGAATATATTAACGATAAAGCAAAAATAAAGTTGAATATTTTAAAAAAATACGTATTTTGATATTTACATGTCAGTGGTATTTATAAATCAGGAGCTAAGGCCAATAACAGTTCATCAATATTGCACCGTGCCAAATCATGACCTAAATCAATATGTTTCAAGCAACACAACGGTTATATATTCTGCTTTAGCGATACATTATATTAGTGACCAAACCTAGTCTGCAAAAAAATACACTATGAAGGAGTTGAATCCTTTTTCACCACAGTCCAAAGAACCATCTCTCAGGTGCATATGATAAATGAATGAACTGATTTTGCATTACAAACCCCTTATGATCCCTTTGTGGATTACACGATGCTCTTCAGCGTGTCCAGCGTGGTCTTCTGCTCCTCCGCATCGCATGGTGAGTCCGCATCCGCGAACGCCCGCTGGTACTCCTGCAAGACGGAAACGACGACGTCGTGGCCGAACTGCATGGCGTCGTCGAGCGGCGTGTTCCCCCATCTGGTGGACGGCACAGTGTAATATGGATTGATATAGTTAGTAGTTAGTAATGTGGAGATGGGACACATTTTAACTCTAATATATCAGATGAATTAGTTTAAATTCCCTACCTGTCTTTCATGTGGGGATTTACTTTACATATTTCAGTCAGGAAAATTACAGCTTCCACATGACCTGAAGAAAAGAAAAAGGGAAGAAAACATTAAAGCCCCAGTGTGTAATGTTTGTACTTTTCTGGCGGCATCTGGTTGTAAAGTAGCAAAACGCAACCCACTGAGCAAGCGACAGGATCTGAAAATTCAACACTAACGCGACGTATTCTGGACCGTTTAGTTTAACAACCGTATTCAACACCACGTAAAAACATGGAGACTCACACGGAGGTCGGGTCCACCTCATGGAACTATATTACACTCATTCAGAGTTGATTATACATATATGAACACATAGTTATGGACAATATATTCAATTTCTGTGAAGGATTTCTTCCAAATATTACACAATGTAGCTTTAAAGCAAGAATAGGGAATACTCCTGAACCAAGCTAAAACATTGTAATAATGTTAATGCCATATTTCGTTCGTTCTTTGTTGAATAATATCTAAGTGGAGATTATTAGAGAACAAATGAACGAGTAAAGAAGAGTCACCTTCAGCTGCAGCGACATGCAGCGCCGTGCGAGAGTCGTAGTCCCTCTGCTCCATATTCATGGCTGAAAGGGCAAATCTGGAGGGAACAGGCAGAGAGAGGTGAACTACAGTCGGAGACGACAAAGAGCGACCGACAGGGACACTTTATGGTGGCGCACCGCTGATTCCATTTCAGGTTGGCGACATACATGCAGTGTCAGTTCCACCTCATGTAAATATATTCAGCTCATTCAAAGTTGACGAAAAAACATTGGTTCTTTGTTGCAGGACATTATAGATATATGAACACATAGTTATGGACAATATATTACATTTCTGTGAATAAGTTCTTCTAAGTATTACACACTGTAGCTTTAAGTAGTACTGAACAAAAAAAAATGTGTAAATTAGTCAGTTTATCTGTATACAGATCCTGGTTAGCTTAGTTTCCCCTGATTCCAGTCCTTAGATTGGCAGATATCTAATACAATATTGATGTTATCATCAGTGTGTAATCGCCTGAATCATAGAATCATTATTTTATGTTTGAGCGGAAGTTGGTCGGCCATATCAAACTGCCATGTTTCTACAGTAGCCCAGAGTGGACAAACCAAACATTCACTCTTTTTGCATCTTAGCTTAACTTCCCCACACACCTGGATGGGATATTAAATTGGCTGCTACCTGCAACCTCACCACCAGGTGTCACTAAATCCTACACTCTGCTCCTTCAATCAACTCTGAGCTGGAAAGTTGTGTGTATTTCCAAGAATGTCAAATTATTCCTTCAAGACTTCATCGCCTGAACTGTTGTCCACCGTGATCAGAGGGTCGCTTCTTTACCTCCTGAGTGAGGAGGTGTCACCGCTGTACGCCGCAAACATCAGTTTCACCACCAACTTGTTCTGACGGATCAAAAGGAAAACATCATTGTGTGAACTGATTATTAATCATTTTTTTAATATAAAAATCCTAAAAATAGGATTTAATAATTTAATAAAAATAAAAAATTTTGAAACTAAGAATCGAACATTTCGTGTCGCTGAACTTACCGGATCGTCGTCCGAACTTCTTCGGGGGTCGTGTTTCTTGGTGAAGTGTCTCAGGTTGTCGTAGTTGTGGAAGTTGAAGTACGACACCAGGTCCTGGTGAAGTAAAAGTCGAATGAGGTGGAATGTTTGACATTTGAAGATGCAGACTAATTAGACAAAGATAAAAATGAAATGCAGCTGCGATGGCGACCGCACACCTGACAGAAGTGAATTCCACGAACACTGTTTCCGAGCCGGTCCAACGATGGCGACCAACACATCATCCCCATGACGTTGGGGACCACCAGCAGCACGGCGCCTGAAACGCCAGATTTAGCAGGCAAGCCCACCTAGACCAGAGGAACGAGCAGAAGGAGTGACGAATTAAAAAATTCTCATGACAGACCAACAATGCTCCTTAAACCAAAGTGGCAACATGACGTCACCCACTGGTTTGTGAGCAGCCATTTTGAAGTTTCAACTTTAGGATTTTGGCCAGCGCCATATTGGGTTTTTTTCAACACCAGAAGTAACCGTATTTGGAGGAGCAGGGGGCGTGGCCAGACGGAGAGCTTATCCATTGAATGTCCACCAACACCTGCAACCTACACCTATTGGACGGTACTAGCTGTCAATCACAGTGTATCCACGCCCAAATACATACGGGGCTTTATGGTCTATTTGACTGTAAATGGGACCATAATGTACAAAATGAACATCATCCTGAAGAAGACTTCAAACTAGAGATTGAACCTTAAGCTTTTCAGCACTTCTTTTACCAACCAGTTGAGTCGCCCTCTGCTGGTCATTCGAGATAATACAGGTTTCAGGCACTTCTGCATTGGCACCACTTTGTTACTACAGATTGTTGGATTATTCGATTACTCACGTGGAAAGCGAACTGTCCCGAGAAGTCGTACATGCCGCAGGAATGCATGAGACTCAAGGTGTTGCGAACTGCTTCGGCGCTGAGCACACGCTCGTCTGTGATTGGGCAAATGCCGCCATTTGCCAGGGTGGCGGCCATGACGCTTCCTGACTCACAGGTCACCTCGATGGAGCACAACTGTCAAAGGAAAAATAAAAGAATGTGAACTTTTGAATGTGATATGCTTGTTTGTTTTATGAAGATGAGAGACAAGAAGGTCGATGCCACGCCCACATCTGTTCTGTGAACATGACGCTGCAGCTAGCTGCTGATTAGCTGAGCTTATCATAAAGAATCAACCAATCAACCGGTCATATGGCAACAGTGTAATGCACGAGAGCCTGCAGATACAGGTCAGGAGCATCAGTTCACGTTCATCTCAACCACGGTAATGAGGGGAAATGTGATCCTGCCGACTGTGACCATGTAAATGATTGTTGGGTAGTTGGGTTGGCAGACGTGCCTGTCACAGCAACAGTGCCTAGAATTTGGACCGGACCTGCCTCGTGTAAACAGGTGGTGGCGGTGGAGGGTGGAATGTTTTCATGGCCCACTTTGCTAATGAAACGATCAATCATGTTTTGAGTGTCACAACATCTCTGAGTGTTTTCTGCTGACCAAGTGCATCCCACTATGGCCACAATATCAAATCTTCTAGAACAGCTATAATCTGTTTTTGAATCCAAAACTTTCAAACTAGTGGTTGTGGGAAGCGATGTCTCACCTGAAAATAGAAGTCGAGGGCTGCAGTCATATCTGCGTTGTCAGGAAAGCACTGCGAAGGAGAACAGCTCACAATCAGAGTCAGCGCAGATTGAGCCTTTTCAATTTACACTAGTGATTGCAATAAAATCCTCACCTTTTTCTCCTTGAGGTAATAACCAATTGCATAATTCCTATCACCGGTCTCCCTCTCTGACTGGAAACTGCAAAAAAACAACAACAACAAAAAAGGGGACAGTATGAAAAAGCTGAATTTCCCGAGCAGCGTTGATTTTCCCGTGGTGCCGTACTCACGTTGCGTTGCTGAAGCCCACGTACTCGGCGCCGGCCATGGTCTTCACGAACTCCATCACCTACGATATCGTCGTATTGACAAAATGATTCAGTGGACAAGGGCACATCGAAGCAACGAGTGGAAATTCAAAAAGCGTTTACTTACATGGTCGAACCTCTCGGCTTTGTTTGAGTGAGGCTGTGGACAGAAGGGGAAACATTGAGCGCGTGAAGAGACGGTGCGTCCCTGCAGGGGGCAGCGTTTGAGAACTTTGACGGGGGCGTGTTGGGTCCACACTCGTGTGGGCGTTCAGGCGTGATGTGTGCGCGTGATGCATTTCGTGGCAATGTGCTCGCTGCGGCCTGGGGCCCGTTCACGCTTGAATTTCCCGAAGGGGATCGTAACCAGGCAGCAGAGTGAGTTACCATGAAGGAGTAAAGATGCTGTCAAACATTACTGTGCCGTCGGAGGGATGACCTGAGGATAAACCTCATGGCACAATAACAAACCTTTTGAAGTCTTTCCAGGTAATTACGGTCACTTGTGCTCTCCCCTCTGTGCTCGCCTCCTTCTGCGATGACACACAAGCACACCTTCTACTCTGAGGGCTGTCATTGGCCAGAGGCACGCGAACGCCCCCTGATGTCAGGCCCCAAACACACAGTCCTTTCCCCTCGCCGCTGAACCTGACCTACATGTGATAAGAGGCCTGAGGCTCCATATAGGACACACACACACACACACACACACACACACACACACACACACACACACACACACACACACACACACACACACACACACACACACACACACACACACACACACACACACACACACACACACACACACACACACACACACACACGAGGCTTTATGGTCATCGCACTACTGTCTGATGGTATCACAATGAAATTGCGTCGGTACTCCCTAAAGATTAAATTCAAATCCAAAAAGCGCAACAACAAAACAAGCAAGCACTTAAAATATAAGTTACGATTTAAGTTTAAAAAGTTAACTGAGTAAGTTAAAAAGAGAGCAAGAAGTGGCCCGTATGAGGTATTATGTTTGCGCATGTTAGTGAAATTGTATCTTTAATGAACATATTTATATATGCAGCAATAGATATGATTGCACTTTACAGATGAGGTGCAGTAAATAAATAGAGAGTTTAATAAATGGGAGCTGGGGACATTGGTTTGATGAGTTGAGGGCCCTCTCCCCAAACAAGACACACACAAACCTGTTTAACAATGAGGCCAAAGCTCTCAGATAAGTGTGACGGCTGGTCAGTTGGTCGGCGGTGACCAGAGTCCAACTGCGGTGATCTTCGAGTGACCATCGAGCAGATGAGCGATTAGATATACAGAACGACAGCTGCTGCTGACGTCAGGAGTCCGTTTGTTTTCTGTTATTATTTTTCGATTGCAGATATTAGAGCGTCAGCAGCAGATTCACATTCTGTGGCACCTCGCTGGGCTTGACCTCAGTCCGGTGGTGAGTTCGCGGTGGCCAACAGAGCCACGATTAATATCTTCACACTGAGAAGCCTTTACAGGTGTCTTTTCTTTTTACCACTCAGACTGTCTGAGTCCTGATTCACCAGACAAGAGCAACTGTCTTCACAGAAATTGCGAATAGTGGCATTGGGATTTTGTTGCCGACACACGTCAGACAAATGAGGGTAGCAACAAGTGTGACGCGATTCGATGGCTGAAATGTGTACAACTAAACTACAGAGAAAATGATCTCTAACAGCTTAAAGTTTACACGTTTGGTGCACAACATTAACATCTTTTCTTTTTCTGCACACCTTCCTGCTTCTGCCCAGTTGTAGCCAATGAAAAAAGGTCCCCAACGAAAGCGCCGTTTCATCGTTACGCTTGAAGACGCAAAGAAGTCGTACTCATGATCAACGACAGTCAACCCGAAGCGGTCGGCGCCGACCGACGAGCCGTAAGGTTTTACCTTGATCAAAGAGCTGATGACGATCGCTCCGGCGTTCACCATCGGGTTGTGTGGTTTATCTGCACGAGAAAAGAAAGGGACGGTCACAGTACGTTACTGTGGATGAGTTCCCTGACCACACACGAGCAATAAACCGCTGAGAGGCTGGAGAACAGATGCTGCAAACTCCTCAGTGGCTAAAGTATAAGACACAAGACACGATATACAAAGATATACAACAACATGTGATGGTGCAAACAGGAGCTGTGAAGCGCTCAGTGCATTAGCAGCAACGTGGGGAGGGGAGGGCGGATAAAACAAAGTGGCTTTAGTCCTCAGCAGCTACGGGAGGGTGGTGTGTGTGTGTGTGTGTGTGTGTGTGTGTGTGTGTGTGTGTGTGTGTGTGTGTGTGTGTGTGTCGGGGGGCTCTGGGGCAAAAGCTGTTCCTCAGTCTTCTGTCCTGATACTATTTAACAGCGGGTCAGGTGCAGGTGATGAGACGGTTCACAATCGGGCTTTGAGCGGTTTGTTCTTTATTCCCTTTGCTCCGTTGCCGACTACTGTACCAGAAACTGTTGGTAATATAGATCAAGAACCAGATTTTCCCCACTAACATACTGAGGGAGAAAGTGCCTTTGTTCTCGTGCAGAGAAGGACATCTGACTCCGAATCGCTCACCTTCTTCGTTCAGAGACAGTTTGTTGAATTTGAAGCCGCTGGGTTCTTTGCCCACAAAGTGGTGGACGTGCTCGCTGCCCAGCTCGTGCACGGCGATGGCGTACTCCAGGGGCTTCACGCACGACTGCAGACAGAAGGGAACCTTGGTGTCGCCCACCGAGTATCTGCACGGTGGAACACGGAATGGAGGTTTTGGTTAGTGAGGAACAGGTACAGTGCAGTGAGAAACAACGCGGTGAGCCGAGGACGTTACTGCACCTCTGTCCGTCGATGGTGCACAGAGACACGCCCCAGAGGTCGGCGCTGAACTTCGCCAGCTGAGGAATGTAATCGGCAACCTGCAAGAAGATGTGTACTGCGATGAATCTGTGTGTGTGTGTGTGTGTGTGTGTGTGTGTGTGTGTGTGTGTGTGTGTGTGTGTGCGTGCGCATGGGCGTCACTTACCTGGCCTCCCTCCTGCTGCTGTGCGCTGTCGTACATCCTGTTAATCTGCTGCGTGAACTCATCGAAGTTGGGGATGATGAACTTTTTCTTGAACGCCTTCGTGAGCAGCATGATGTTGTTGGCCACACACCTACAGGAGGAGACACGAGGCGAGATATGAAATATATATATACACATACACAGGATATATATATATATATATTAGCGCCCAACCAATATAGATGTTTGGGGGATGATGCTAATAACAATATTGTGGAGTAAATTCCACTATAGATATATCAACTGATACATTTTTTGAAATGCCAAAAAAAAGTTAAAAATGTAGTAAAATCTTAATATGAGATACTGTTTAACCATAATTTTTATTTTAAATAACTATAAAAAAGAAAACAGAAATAAAACAAAACATATGAAGAACTTGAATTAACATTTAATTGATATTAAACACATATTTCTCTATGTAAAATTGAACTAACGGTTCTGTAGAATTAAAGTTTTTATATCGGCGCATATCGACTAACATCAATGCCGATACTGATGCTTCTGCGAAAGGCTAAAAATAAATAATAATAATAATAATTAACAGGAAGTGTGTTGCAAAAGGTTTGTCCACCAAACGCCTCTTTTATCACGAGTCAGTCTTATATCAAACAGTCATAGGAACTGAAACGAGGCAGAGTTCTACAACCACGTCAACAATCCGAATGAAAACTCATAATCCTCCATGAACAACTTGAAGAGAAACAAGCTTCTGGAGTTGAACGTCACTGACGATCCGTCTGTCTGTGTGTGTGTGTGTGTGTGTGTGTGTGTGTGTGTGTGTGTGTGTGTGTGTGTGTGTATGTGTGTGTGTTCGTGTGTGTGTGAACCCGACGGAATAAAAATATCTCAGGAGCTGAAGTGAAGTGGAGAGTGAGCCGGACGTTCCTGGATCAGGAATAGAAAAAAGACGCTCGACGATCTGCCAGAGGGACTGACTCAGTAATGTACGTCAAATGTTTCTTTATCTTAAGTTAATGAAGCATTAACATCTGAAGAAAGACTGATGCAATGGTTAATTTCTTCCATTAAAAGTGAAAATGAACAATTTGTGTCATTCGCCCTGTGATGCCCTGAGATTACACGTTGCATTTATTGCTCAACAGCATTTTTTTTAGATAGAGCAATATCGTCCATTTACTTTGTCAGAAAAGCTTCATTGACTCGATATCTCTGAGACTGTCCCCAGAACTCTCTACTCAGAATAAATGTTCTTTATGAAATTAAAACTCTCAACTCATCATTTTTATGTCATCGCGTTGGCGTCAAAGTGAGCGTCAGGTGCTGAAAGTGTAAACAGGCGAAACCTGCTCACATCAGCAGAATTTGAAATACTCCGTCATCAGTTATTTCCTTTGCTGTTATCGATCGGTGGCGTTTTGCTCTCAAGGAAAGAAATATTCTGCCTCAGCCGGTCAGAACTCGTCCACGGAGACGCTACTGGAGCGTGAGGTTTTGGGACACGAGCAGAGGAGAGTGGTGAGAGAGTGAATTATTCATATGGGTCATTTCCTTAAATAATAAAAAAAAAAAAAAAAGAAAAGGAAAGAAAAGAAAAGATAGCTCTCCCTCTCTCTCTATTTTTAGTGGTATATTTATAGTGAGCTCTTGAGTGTGTCTTCGGCAGTGGACGATATCACAAATGTCGCAGCAGTGGAACGTGGTGAAGTCACTCAGACTCTGGGTGAATTACACTCGTCATTTAGGAAACGATGCATCAGGCAGCAAGAAGCTCCGGGATCTGTTGAGTCAACTACTGTAACCGATGCCCTTTCATTAACAGCCTCAGAGACCCTCAGTGTGTGTGTGAGTGTGTGTGTGTGTGTGTGAGGGAGAGAGAGAGAGAGACAGGGCGTGAGTGTGTGAATGTGTGCACCTGTCTCAGTCTCTCTCGGTCTCTCGGACTCAAATATCGATGACCTAATACGACCTCATAACCACAGCAAAAAAAGTATCGTCAATCTAATGACGAGTCACAGGTGGCACACACACACACACACACACACACACACACACACACACACACACACACACACACACACACACACACACACACACACACACACACACACACACACACACACACACACACACACACACACACACACACACACACACACACACCTCTAGTCCAGATTATAACCCCCTTGGTTTTTTTTCTTCTCCTCATAAATAAGTCTGTATTTCAATGTTTTTTGTTTCCTTCATATTTTTCTATATTTCTCCTGTCCAGATTATTCCTCCTTGTGTTTTTCATAAATAATCAAAAAGTCGATCGCAGAGCCGTCTGATTCGAGGGTCAGGGGTCAGGAGGTTCATTTCAATTATGATTTAGAAGCTTAGCCAGACCACTGGCTCTCATAGGGCTGGTGTGTGTGTGTGTGTGTGTGTGTGTGTGTGTGTGTGTGTCTGTGTGTGTGTGTCTGTGTGTGTGTGTAATCTGGCCGTGTGTGTGTGTGTATGTGTGTCTCTGTGTGTCTCTGTGTGTCTGTGTGTGTGTGTGTGTGTCTGTGTGTGTGTAATCTGGCCTTTCACCCCGGGTACAGTCTGGGGAGGGGGTATATTTTGGGACACCTGGTTCTGAGAACAGCCTCAGATTAATTTGTTGGTAAGAAATAATTGGTAAAAAATATAGAAAACAAGAACTGTGCAGCAGTGATATGAGGCCAGTGTTTATCTGAGAATAACAAAACAGAAGGTGTTGTGCTTTTCATATACAGTTTAAAGTTGAAGTCGTCTTTATTCCCCTCACCTCCTGAAGAGCTTCTTGTCCATCATGACGGGGCCGACCGAGTCACGCGAGTGCTGTCGCATCTGTTGGACGCAGTCGCGCAGCCGAGGGTCGGACGTCAACAAGCCCGTCTTCCTTAAAGCCTGCGGAGGAAAAGCAAAGGAGGACAGGTTTCGAGCAAACCAACGCACAGGAGGTCGAGGGACGGAGGAGGCAGCGGACGACAAGAGGCCGTCATCAGACGTGATCAGTGTTTCATGTGACGTGCAGACGAATCAAAGGCTCCGGATCGGGAACATTCACGCGTCGGCAGTTGACCGTCTACGGACCACGTGCATCTATTTTGGTGACACCATGTGCGCGACCCCCCCCGCGCACATGGTGTGTGTGTGTGTGTGTGTGTGTGTGGGGGGGGGGGGGGGGCGGGCGCTCAAGGGGCGAGGAAACGAGGAAGTCGTGGCTCGTGGAGCTCCTGCTGCGCTAATATTAGAGTCTTAACCTTCAGCTGAGTACGTGAGAAGGTTTCTTCTGTTTGGTGAGAAACGTGGTGGTCATCACAAGACAGACGCAGACGAAACGTTCCACCTGATATCATTTTTCAAAGAATTGTCCCCCTCCACCGTGTGAGGAACTGTTCTCGGTGCACTGTGCAAGGCCATTTTATCTTTGACTGTCTCTGAGCGCCGTAGTCTTAGATTACGGTGAAGACATCTGGACACTGTACCGTTCTGTGTCATAGTCTTAGACACCGAATGAGTGAGCCCCCGACTCTGTCTTTTGATTAACGTTTGTTCTTTTCGTGAAGATCCTGGACAGAGGTCATTGGCCCCGGTGTGTTTCAGAAACCTCAGGTGTGCCCGCAGCGCTTACACACGCTGCCCACTGGCGTAAAACCGAGGTTTTTCAGAGTTTTTGAGTTTGTATAAGAGCTCATTTATGCATTTAGTGTTAAAAGCGGAGACCTTTTTGATGCAGCAGCACTATTCATCACGGACAGTTTTATGTTGTCCGCGATGAAGGCCTATGTTGTTTCTCATGAATGTGCACGCAGCGAATGTGTACGTATGAGAAATCGTCGGTCCACAGAAGAGATTAATGGTAAACACACACACATACTGTAGATGAAAAGCGCCACCTCAGAATGATTCAAGTGCAACGCAAACGTATACACGCATAGACGGAGACGATGACAGTGTTCGAGCCGCGTGGATGCGTGAGATTGCAGCTTTAAACGAGATGTGAAAGGCAGTGATAAAATGTCTCTGTGCCAAAGCATTAATGTTGAAAAAGCTTTAAATTAGAAGCAACGTTTTTTTACGAACGAGAAGTAGTTTATGGAATATGCCGCGGCTGTTGCACAGAAAGGATATTGAAGAAGCATTTCTTTGAAAGTGGCTCGGATAAGGACGGCGTCACAGCACAGGGGAGGAGGCCCGTGAGGCTCGGCCAATGGGAGCGCAACGAGTAACCCAATGTGTTTGAATGTGTGGGCGAGAGTTCTGAAGAATGTAAACAGCTGATTGACGAAGCCATAACATGCTCTCCGAGAGAGAGAGAGAGCTCCATTTTTTTCTGGGATTTCAGATACGTAAATAATGATAAAGTTTAGAAGTAAAGCACAGAACTTTGACCTTAGGAAAATTGTCAATGCCGTAAATAAGTTTCATTGCTGTCAATTGTTATCAAGCCTGAGATGAATGATAGACAATACCCGTACACATATATAATGATGACGAATGATGATCTGCATCTTAAAAACACGTGTCAGTCTAATTAATCATTGATTAATACTCGTGAAGACACTGGAACTATTGGTTTTGTATAATGATAAACTGAATGTCTTGACAGCTCTTGACTGAAAACACAATCAATTTAAAGGACTCAGAGGAAATTCTTCTTGAAGGTTGAGAGTTATTAATCCTCCGAAGAATGAAGTAAACAAGTAAAGTTTACTACTGTCTGACATTTCAGATACAGGACAATTCATAATTTTCTAAGCTCACTTGCTAATATCAGCATCTCCATTTGATACTTTTCCAAAATGAAAAACTCAGATGAGAAATTGAAATGTGTTGGTGTCGGAGAAGCTCTTGAGTTTGTTTCCTCAACCTTCTGAATTGACGTGTCATTTTCTTACATGTGCGTCCGGAAGCATATCAACTCAAGTGACAAGTCAGTGATTGATATTGTTGACGCGCAGCGAATGCGGCCGACACTTTCACCGTTCGCCTCCACTGTTCAAACACATCTCGTCATCCGGAAGATCAGTCGCCATGGCCACCGACGTCGACAGATGTTCCACGTCCGCCTTGTTAGGTTTTGGTTTTTATATTATAGGAGACTAAAAGGTTGTATGAGGATCGGATGGTTTTTCAGCAGCTCGTTAGTGATCAGAGAATAACAGGAAACGGCCCAGTCGCTGTTCTGATCGTCGTCTGAAAAACTGTACCGACGCACCAGACGATAAAAGTATAAATATCTGTGGCACAGCGTGTGTGTGTGTGTGTGTGTGTGTGTGTGCAAGGACCTCTGTTGTACCTTACAATCTGCTGAGTGAACCTTGGCTTCTGTTGTTTAAATTAAATATAAAGAAACGTCAAAAGATATTATTTGTAATTAAAGCACAGACATAATTAAAACGTACGTGTGTTAAAAAGAAACCGACCGATATGAATGTTTGGGGGCGGATGCCGATATCGATATTAGGTAGTACAAGATTTCTGATACGGATACATATATATATATATATATATGTTATCAATGATTCGTCAGATGTCGTTATCAAACCTTAATGACAAAGAAATCTGAGTGAGGCTTGAAATTTAAGTTTAACCATAAACTTTATCATAAATAACTACAAGTAAAAGGAAAACAAATACAACCAAACACATATCTAACAAACATAATTCACGTTACGTAAATTGTAAACGCTTTAGCGATCGGACTCTCAACGTGCGACTCTCTCGCACGTTGTTTACCTCAGCCCTCGGGGGGCCACACCCCCCCCCCGCCACACGATTACATCACATGGTTTCTCTTGACGCCTTTTAAACTTGACCTTACTGTACGTCGAGCCGGAGAAGCTCGGAATTCCTGTCGTCGGCTCCCGTTTCACTACCTTGAGTTTTATTTAACTGAATTCCAAGTTTGGAAACACAACACAAGTGCTGCAGCAGGAGACAGTGTGTGTGTGTGTATGTGTGTGTGTGTGTGTGTTGTGTTCTGATGACTGTGCGACAGTGTGTGGTGCTGTCGACTCACAGATATGAACTGGGAGAGGGGGATCGTCTCCTTGCCGTCAGTGATGGTGTAGAAGAGCAGGTCCTCTATGCTGGACATCAACCTGCTCCTGCTACGAGACAAAGAAACACATCAAACTCTTTAGATCTGAGCCGGTTCACGTGTTCCAAGGGGAAAACGCTTGTGTCAACGTCTCGACCGGTTCTAAGTTGTAGGTAAACACCAGCATCAGCTGTTCCTGTGAAACGGGATGTTTGTTTTGTCAGACATCTAAAAGCTACGAACCAGTTTTTGGAAATTTGAATTTTTAAACAAAACTTTATTCTTTCTTGCTTTTTTCTTTTAACAAGAGTTGAAAAATGTAAAAAATAATATGTGGAGCTCTACCTCAATCACTCTTAAATCTATTACAGTAATAAAACTTTGAACACTTCTGACTGCTGCAAATATTTGCTTTTCTTATTTTCTGCTTGACCTGTTTTATATTGTAGGTCACATAATAAAAATAATTGTTTTGCATCAAACAATCGGCCATTTATTTAATGACAAACATGTCTTGATAAATAACAAATAACTAAACTAAGCCTATATTCAGAAATACCCTTAGAATAAGTAATTTTCCTCATAAATGACGACACGTTTCTCTGTATTGTTCTGATATAAGGAGAAATTATGAAACACAATAATTGACTGACGGTGACCTACTTGGCGTGTCCCTGGTCCACGTCCGGGCCGCTCTGCTGATGGACGGCTCGCCGGCCGTGGGCCGACGCCGCGGCCCGGCAGGCCACGGGAACAGGTTGCTGCGTCCGGGACAACACAGCGCTGTCCGCTCCGACTCTGCCCGACGAGACCGCCCCTGCACTTTTGAACAGCTGCAAGATTCCCGGGTTCGCCGCTCTCAGACTTTTCAGCCAATGCATTGCGATGAGGATGGAAGGAAGGAAATTGTTTATAATTCAATTCCCCCTGTCGGTCCTCTGGGCTCCAGTAGCTGCTACCGCTTCTGTCTCACACAGACACTCGGGATCATGTGCAGGCTGTGACTCGGCCGGGGGGGTGGTGGGGGGGCGGGGCTGTGACACTGTGACACTCACACGGGGTCAACAGACCCCAGCGTCTGTTATCTGTCAGAGAAGAAAGAAAAAAAAGAAACAAATGAATGGTGTCTGCAGACAGCACTGATAAAAAATAAATGACAGTAGTGATCAAGAGAGTCTGAGAAAAGAAAAAAAATCCTAGAAATCAGACAATTCCTGGAATTAACAAGTCCTACTGTAGATGTTTTGTATCTTTTCATGAATTATGTATTTCTGTATGTGGAGTGAACGATTTGACTTTTCGTTTTCAATTTAAGAACATGTACAAAGAAAACAAATGTAATGAAAACGGTTTGAACGTGCCGAGTGATATTTAAGTTGTGTTGATTTTGTTATCTGTTCGGCTCAGCGGGTCACACCGCTGACTTTGGGTACAGAAGGGTTCAGGGTCCGATTCCCTGCAGTGGTCATGCTACAGTAACCTGCCTCCAGCAAAAATGAATGTAATGTGACTACTAAGAAATTAAATCCCAGTATTTTTCTACATTACATGCTACAATAAATCTGAGCTGCTCAATCTTGTACTTGTCAATGAGTATTCATTTGAATACTTTTTTTGAAAACTAATATTGTTGCAGATTTTTCCTCCTCAAGGTTTTTCGTGTATAAGTTTAAGTCTGTTGTTTTGTAAAATACTTTTTATGGATGAGATTGAAAAGAACGACATCAGTTATTATGACGAGAGTATTTTTTTGTCTTTCTGTGCCGTCGATGTTTATGTTGAAAGTTTGGTCTCGTCATCAATCTGATTTCATCTGAACTTGTACCAGTGATTAAAATGAGTTTTGTTAATGTTCTGCTGCGGTGGGACGGCGACGCCCCCTGGTGAGTTCCCCGCACTCACACACACCGAAACATCCCCGTCTTGTCCTCTAGGTGGCGCACTCTCTCCAGGACCCTCTGACTCTGCTGCTCGTCCACAGGACACATCACAGTCGTGAGTCCGAGACCCGTCCTCCACCTGGGGCTGGGGGCTGGGGCCTGGGGGGTGGGGCCTGGGGGCTGGGGGCTGGGGCCTGGGGGGTGGGGCCTGGGGGCTGGTGCCTGGGGGCTGGGGCCTGGGGGCTGGGGCCTGGGGGGTGGGGCCTGGGGGCTGGGGGCTGGGGCCTGGGGGGTGGGGCCTGGGGGCTGGGGCCTGGGGGCTGGGGCCTGGGGGGTGTCCTGGTGCTTCAAACACACTGTATTGAATAATTTGTGATTATTATTTTTTTTTTGTCCGGCTTCCTGTCTTTGATGTCGTATGAGATGCTGCGTGTTGAGCACCACCAACAGTTTTACTCCTCAGGAACACAATGGTCGACTGTGAAGAAGCCCAGAGGATTTTTTTTTTCTTGCTATTTATCTACTTTTTGAGCTATTTGTCCATTTCCCCTCCTCCTCTTTTTCAGGCCAGTTGGGACGAAGGTAGTTTAAACTATAGGGGTCGACCGATACCGACCCACGGCCGATACCAATACAGATTATTACTAATTCAAAGAACGATAACCGATATTTGTATTATAAAAAAAGTGACAAAAGTCTTACACGTCTCTTAACACCAAACTTTGTTGAAATGCCTGAAAGCAGATGTTTACTTCACATCAGCAGCTTTATCATGAAGCCGAACGAACAAACGAACATGGGCGGGACATTGATGAAGTCCAGAGAGTCGTGACTGCGGCTGCATCAGAGACAAAGTAGCACATTTTATAATGAAAGTGTCTTATCGGCAATACCGATAAACATAAAAATGTTGAATATCTGCGCCGGCAATCGGTCGACCCCCTGATTAAACCGTTGGGGACATGATCACAGATCCTGACGCCCCATCGTTCACAGCACACATGCTAAACATTTACATTGCGTAGTATCACCTTCCGGGCAGGGCCGTATCCACCGTTGAGGACACCGAGGTCCGGAACCCCGGTGTCCCCCCAGAGAATCCATTTCACCTCTATACTCAGTCACCCACCAGCCACACACAAGCAATGACGGTGATGACGATTGGACAGAGGAACAAGTCGTGTATATTGGCGTTGTACAAGTTTATTTTGGGCAGTTAAATCACCTTTTTTTTGGGGGGGGGGGGGGGGGGGGGGGGGGGGGGGTGAATTATACCGAGGCCCGGACCACGGTGTCCTCAACGGTGGATCCTACGGCCCTGCGTCGACTGTTGACGAAATATTAGTCAGTTTCACTTGAGTGACTGTAACGTCACCTCATGTGGCTGGTTCGCTGGTTAATTGTATGATCAAGTCACGTTAGAATTCTCCGGGCGTCAGCAGAGGCCAGTGACACGAACGTCACCCTGAACAAGGCTTAAAATGCGAATTAATAAAAAACGTGGACCTCGGCGTTGCTAAAATCCTGGATACGTGACGAGACCTAACTCTACACCATGGCATGATATTATCTTCACGACCGGAACGTCTGCAGGCCTCTCGGGCTCTGCCGGTCTCCTATGCGACTTCTCCGAAGCGGACCAACGCTGTAACCCGTGGCCTCTCCGCCATTTGTAGCTCCTCTGTTTTTCAGGAGAAAAAATGTTTTCCATTCCTGGGCCAATGAATGCCACCTTTGTCCCTTCATCCCTCCATCTTGTGTGAGAACCCCCCCCCCGACTCCCTCCCCTCCCACCCTCTCGCTTCTCTCCTGCACAAACTTAACCTCCCCCCCCCCCCCACCTCCCGTCCACCTCCACCTCACACAGGAAAAGAAACATACCGGCGCTGGTGCTTTGATTCAGGCTCAGTCATCTGGAGGGTCCTGCGTGAGGCTCTGGCTCAGAGGCCACTCTGGACAGCCAGGTTTTGAGGGGCTGAAGTAGAGCTGCAACAGTTAATGGATTAGTAATCGACGACTAAATTAATCGCCAACTATTTTGATAATCCATTAACCGGTTCAAGGAGATTTAATGGAGAAAAAAATGTCAAAATTCTCTGATTTCAGCTTCTTAGATATGAATATGTTCTGGTTTCTTTGCTCCTCTGTGACAGTGAACTGAATATCTTTGGTGCGTGAACAAAACAAAACGGTTTGAGAAACACGATCGGCATTTTTCACCATTTCATGACATTTTCTGGCCCAAACAACTGATCGATTAATCGAGAAAAATAATCGTCAGATTAATCGATAATGAAAACAATGGTTAGTTGCAGCTCTAGACTGAAGAGAGGAAAGCTGCTGAAATGCAAAATTATTACGGTCTGGGATTATTTAAACAAACAGAGATGTTGACCTGTGGAGCTATAGGATGAAGAATGATTTTAAAAATCACACCATATTCAAAGTTGAATCCATTGTGGGTGATTATGTGATAATGAGCAGAGTCAAATAATTGTATTTGTTGTAAAAACTGTTTAAAGAACAGAGTCACATTCTTTATCCTCCATTCCGTTATCACAGGACTGATACATGTTTTTCTTTCTCTAAAATCTCATTCTACTCAGGCGACCACGTGTTGGACAGAAGAGACAAAACACTTTTCAATATCGATTCATCTGTCGGTTATTTTCTCGATGTATCGATCAGTTGTTCGGTTCATAAAATCTCATAAAATGGTGAAAAATCGAGTCGATCATTTTTCCTAAAACCACCCACGTGATGTTTTGTTTTGTCCGCGCACCGCGAGTCTCAGATGTTCAGAGGTCATGAGATAGATTTGGTTCGTCTGTTTGTCTGTTTGTTTGCAGGATTATTCAAAAAGTTAAAGTTATGGACAGATTGGTATCGGCCATGGTAACAGGGTCAATTTAGTTTCTGGATCTGGATCCAGCATTGCAGGTGTGGGGATTGCTCAGACCCTGGTGGAAATCTAGGCTTTCTTGTGTTCTAATGTTAATAACCTCATAAGCCATATTCAAACCAATAAACCCCATTATTAGGTTACACCTGTTATCTCTGAGACGCACGCTACACATCAACGAACGTCTAAAGGCTCAGGTCAGGACGACGTAGTCCACGAGAGAAAGTCTGAGGCTGAGGTGACAACTGAGTCTGGGACGTCCGAAGCTGGCCTCGTGTTCAGAGTAGGGGTCGACCCATATGGCTTTTTTTTCCGCGCCGATACCATAACAGATTATTTCTAATCTAAGAGACGGATTAACAGATATTTGTCTGCAGTGTCAAAAGACGCACAATTTTAGAATAACTCTAATAAACTCTTTAACACAAAACTTTGTTGAAACGTCTTAAAGCACATATTTAATTCACGGAACCTTTCAATCAACTGGACCTGAACTCAGGGAGCAACTGTATCAGCAGCAGAATTATGAAGTTGAACAATCAAAAAAAACATGGACGGGACTTTGATACAGTCCACAGAGTCGTGACTGCGGCTGCATCAGAGACAAAGTAGACGCATTGTAAAATGAAATTGTCTCATCGGCAAATCGGCTTGAAAAATGGCCGATACTGATAATCATGAAAATGTCGAATATCGGCTCCAATAATCGGGCGACCACAAGAAAGAGGGTGAACTCTTTTGGTTTATGGTAACAACATGGCTCTTCAGGCCGATCTTTAGGTTTTCTGTCCAAAGACAAGATAGCGAAAGTTGTTCCTTTATTTTATTCATAAAAAAAGCTACTGCTTGAGTTGCATTAGAAATAAAAGTTTTGCACATTCAAATGCAAAGCTTTGTTCCCCTCATGAGTGTTTTGTCCACCATCGTCTTTTCCGTCCACGTGTGGTTGATCACCACCGAGTCATCTGCACATTGTGAATCCCTCCGTCAGCCCTCAGGACTCCTCTGCCCCAGGTGGGGGGCTGCTGACTTCCCTCCTGCCACCGGAGCTGGTGTGTGTCACTGTGCCGAAACCTGGACACCCTCTAGACCCCTGGAGCCTCTGTGCACCCGTACAGTCGTTGAAAGATCGAGCCGCCCCCCCCCCCCACACACATCACCACCCTCCTTCCGTCACTGCCTTCCTACCTTCCTACCCTCAAACCAACACCCCTCCTCCTCCTCCGGCCTTCCACACCCTTCCTCGCCCACCAACCCCCATCCTCACCGTGCAGCTATCCCACTGCCCTGCCATCTCGCAGCATTCCGCGGGTCCGTGCACACAGAGGCCTATTGTGTGTGTGTGTGTGTGCAGGGAGAGACGGCTGGAGGCCGGTTTACAGTCGGGGGCAGCGCAGAAAGAGGATGTGTGGAGCTGCACATTGTACTTCCACACATCTGCGTCTGTTACGGCCGACACGGCGCAATCAGCTGACGTTTGTCGCCTCATCTTTTGACTTGAAATGTTCCCCGATGCGTTCATTTAGTGCTGAACACTAAATCTGTCGCCCTGGAAGTTAAGTGCCCCCCTGTCTTCTTCTCTCTTTATGTGAGACGGCGACAATGACTCGACCCGGAGCGCAAGCACACTGCACCGTGTTAGCGCCGAGCGGCCCAGCGCAGGAAGGAACACTGATTATTGGTTCAGCTGGGAACGAGGCCGTTTAAATTCTTCAAATGTTTTCTGCTGCCGGACTCGTCGGGGCGTCATCGCGCGCTGCTCCACCGGGATCTCAATTACCCTGATGAGCCGCCGTGACGTTCCTCAAGGTGTGATGATGATGATGATGATGAGGATGATGATGATGATGATCAGACTACATCTAGTCGCATCTAGGACGGCAAAACAAATTAAAACCGATAAAACCAATCTGAGGTTCTTTTAACGTCATTCCAGCTCACACAGACCTGGCAGACGAGAGCCAAGATGGCGGCTTCACAATCTTTCTTTCCTGTATGTGGAATGAAGGGGGGGGGGGGGGCAGTCTGGAAGGTCGTGACCCCTGGAATTTACTGTGCCTCCCCTCACGACAAAGACCCTTTTCAATCTCCCTCAAACTGCTTCTATCTGCCGGAGACGGACGCGATCACGATCACACGCAAACGTTTCACCACCAGATGCAAGTACAATTGTGCTCACAACCACTTGTCGACGGTCTTTGTCCGAAAAGAAAGTTTGACCGCAACGTGAAAGGGACCCGACCGCTGATTGGTCAACTCAGCACTCTACAGATGTTTTTCATAATCCATAATGTGGAGACTAGATCCAAACAAACAAACAAACAAACAAACAACTCTGCTGACCCAGTGTTGAGTTTAACTGTGGTTTTTCATTCATCTGGACACATTTATTCTGTCTCCTCCCCGATGAGTTCATCCTCTCGTACGAAGAAACACTTTCTCTCTTGACTTCACTGAGTCAGTTCACAGAACTCGGAAGTGATTCCAAGTCTAACTAATTCTAACTCTAGTTCCAGCAATATTTCAGAGCAGCGTGACTTACGACTGATGACCTACAAATCAGTTTTACTTGATTTGATGAAGACAAAACTGTAGTTGGTCTGTAGCCAGTTTCCAGATGTTCAGACTCTCAAACATAATTTCATCATAAATATTTGCACCATAAACTACAAGTGTGTATTTAAATATGTTCACAATAGGACTATGTTCTCAGTTTATACTTCTATTAAATTACATCCAGGGCGATGGAATTATTCAGATCGGCCTTGAAACGTCAACAAGGTTCGTTTTAAAGTTCTTCCACCATTTTTTTGTGTTCATTCATCGTTGGGATATTTTTTCCTCATCCACTGACCGACTTGACCTGGTCACATCTCGGCCTTTGACCTTTGCTCTGCTGCATGCAGCTCCCGTTTTTCACTGTGAGAGTGAAGGTGCATCTCTTGACCAGCCGGGCCAAGCAGGTCAAGGGAGGAGGGAGGGAAGGGAGGAGGGAGGAGGGATGAGGGAGGGAGTTAGAAAAAATAATCCCTGGGAGGTTTGATGCTGCAGGATTTGAGGGGAGGGAGACAGGACTCAGGTTTCAGCCTTACAGGGGGTCTGGGGGAAGGACTGGCATTTTGGAATATACGAAGATCCATACAAGGCACAGTGGACATAAAACCGCGGTGCTTGCCCTGACGCCGTGGGTGCAGAGTGCCAGCTGGGGCCCCGCGTTTTGGATTCCACTTCGATTTTTGAAAGGCTTTTCGACTGCACGGTGCCATAAGTCTCCGGGAAGAAAACACACACTCGACTCGGCCGCTGTCTGAGAGAGAGCCCCCCCTCGGTCTCCTGCTCCTGCGCTCCCTTCACTTCTCACCCGAGCTGGTGCATGTCTGAAGTTTAGACATGTTCGGCTTCGTGGACTCAAGGACTGTTCTGCTACTCGTAGCATCCCAGGTTGTTTTACTATCCGTGGTCAGATGTCAGGAAGAGGACGACCGTAAGTTGCAACGTTTTTCCCTCCATCTTCTCACTTGAAATGTTTCTCTTGGTGACGTTTTGCTTGCCTCGCAATCTTCTTCACCTGAGGTTCCAGGAGAATAGTGGAGGATAAAGTGTCAGAGGAAGAGCAGGAGGAGCACAACCCTCTTAGGCTGGGGCTGGGGTTTAGATAGATGTAATGCCATTTCCATGTCAGTGATGTGGAGGTTCATATTTGTTCTGCACCGTTCCATCAGGTGTTCAAGGGTCTTTCCAGATAAGTGAGTGTGTATTTTAATCTGTGGGACAGGTGAGGCTGTCAAGGCTTATCTGAGTGGGATGGAGGACCAGGTCGACAAGTGTCCGTGTGTCCTCACCTGCGTCCGGCGGCTCAGCCTCCGCTGCCGCGTAAAAGTGATGTATTTCAGAAGCAGATCTGCCTCAAAGAAGATTTTGGACGTTGTCTAGCAAGAAACGTGTATTTTGGACTTTAGGTTGTAGGATGATGAGGTCTAGAGTGAGTTAGGTGGGTTTATTTTTTTAAGCCACGTCAAAATAAACCTGATCCGCAGGGTTTTTGGCCCCGGAGCAGATTCAGGGGTCTCCGCGGTGTGAAGTGACAGGGGGGGGGGGGGGGGTCAGACACTGTTTGACCCCAGACTCGCAGGCTCGAAGGGTCGCAGGAAGAGAGCGGCACAGAGGGTCACAGCGGGAGTCGACAGATGATTGACCTCGGCTTGTATTTATAGCTGAGATTCAAACTCCACTGCTCGGCAGAATCCATCATTCCCCCCGCCCCCCCCCGGGCTTTTATTAGCTCTTTACCATTCTTTCAACGAACAAGAAACAACTGGTGGACACTTCGGCCGCAGGAGGTCAAACTCATTTATGTCACACGTCTGTGCCAAGTACCGCTTCCAACCAGGACACGTCAAAGACAAACAGCCGCCCGGAGCTGTGCACATTAAAACAAATCAGCCATTCTTAAGTGTTTGCACTGGCGCTTGCACACGACTCTGGGACACAGCTGGAGAAATGTAGAAGACCCCCCCCCCCCCGCCTGTTTACTTAGGGCAGCAGCTCGTCAATTGGGCACAGTTTCCCCTGTAAGAGGGGTTCATTCATACGAGCGAGGCCGCAGGTTAAATATATAGACTCAGGCAGCAACGTGAAGAAATACCTCGACCGGACTGTTGACTGTGCCTCTTTGTTGAGGAACTCATATTTCTTGCCTCCAACGTGAATTATATTTTCAAAACCTTTCCTATCTGGCACCTGTTCATCTCCACCACTCACGCAGTCACACGTTCACATGTTTGATTTCTGTATTATACTTTCTTTCTTTTTTTAAATGTCACTCTTTATATATAACTTTTTGTTCAGAGCGTTTGTTTGACACCGGATAACTTTGATCTCTCTCCGTCTTCCTTGTGCGTCCCTCCTCCTTCACTCATTAACCCCCCCCCTCACGCTGCCATTACTTCCTCCTTCTTTGTGGCCCCGCCCCTTTGACCCCCTTACATCCTTTTACATCCAACCCACAACACCTGATGAACTCCAATCTATCTTTTTCCTGTCTAACTCTGTTTTGAACCCGAACCTTTGCTCTGTCCATCCATTCTCCATCCTCTGCCCCCCCTCTCTGCTCCGCCCGCCCCCCCTGCTGGCCCACCGCAGAGGAGGCAGGCGGCTGCGTCCAGGACGGCCAGCGGTACAATGATAAGGATGTGTGGAAGCCCGAGCCGTGTCGCATCTGCGTGTGCGACAGCGGAGCGGTGCTGTGCGATGAGATCATCTGCGAGGAGATGAAAGAGTGCGCCAACCCTATCATCCCGCCTGGAGAGTGCTGTCCCGTCTGCCCCGCCGACGCCACTGCCCCCATTGGTTGTAATTTATTTATTCACATAACCCATAAATAAATTACTCTCTATATCTTTGCATTTATCCTTTCCGCCTGGCCCGACCCTTTTGAAAGGGGGAACCGAGACAGGGTCCAAAACATCCTGCCCCTTCTCATAGATTTGGATACTATAAAAAAAAAAATATATATATATATATATATATATATATATATATATGTTTTTAGTTTTTTATGATTTGGGCATTTGTATGAACGACACCTGCTGTTCCCTCTTCCAAAGTGAACCTCTGCGTCCTCGGTTGCCATGGAGACCAGATCAGCAGCATCATTATCATCAGGATTCTATCGTTGGATCCTGATGATGTGACGACTGGTTCTCACCTCAACCGGCCGAGGAGCCGCCGCTTATTTTAACTGGCCACTAAAGATGAAACCTTCGTTGGTGTACTGAGCCACGCGATTTGTGATTTATCTCTCAAAGGATGGATGTGATTTAAGTTTCCCCAAACTTTTACGGTCTTGATATATCGATTATATCACAGTCGAAGGTTAAAGGCCTTAAAAAAGAGTAATTACATAAAAAATCTCATTGTTTTTGCTCGAAAGATAGTTTGGACATTAAAAGAATTCTATCAAATTTGACCTAAACAATCTTTTATAATAAAAAGAAAGAATAAAACATATTACTGCTGCTTAAGTCAACAAGCCAAGCTTAAGAACTAAACATCCTCATCTCCTGCTTCTGCCTAATCTCTCATCATTAATGTAATCTGGACGGGTTCTCTGGGTTCGGTGAAGAGTATGCGATCAGTGCATCAATCAATATTATTCATCTGCAGGTTCTTAAGAATCTAATCAGCTGAGAGTGTCTGAAGTTTTTTTCACTTTTAATGTTGTTGTTCTTTTCTTCTCCACCTCATCTGTCACCTGCCACATCAGAGACGCTTGGTGCGAAGGTGAGAGCACACTACACAAATTAATATAAACATATATATAATTGTGTATATAAGTGTTTCAGGAAACTGACGTCATTGTTCTTTTTTTTTGAATGGCTCAGGGCCAGAAAGGTGAACCAGGAGACATCGCAGATGTAAGTATGAATCCTCTGCACCGTGAAGTTAATTTGTCAATAGTTGATATTCCATTGCTGAACATAAGACTTCCTTCAAAATTAATAATTGGTCTGGGAATTAACTCTTATAAGAAAACTGTTTTTTTCACCTATTATTTGGAATCAATTCAGAATTTTGTCAAACAACTGGTGCACATTCGTGTCCACAACAAAAGCTTATGCTTTGTTGAATTAAGAGTTATTTAGAAACCCTGAACAGATTTCTTTGATATATATATATTTTTCAGTTCCCACTCTGTCGAGTTTTAAACCGTCTAAAGAAACGTTTGATCGCTCGAGTGGGCGATTTTCTGGCGAGCGAGAAACTTCCTGTTGAACCAAGACAAAGTCTCTCTCTCTCTCACATTCCTGCGACATAACGAACCCGATCGAAATCGGCTTAGATCCTCTCGGCAACTGTGCCACACAGCTGCACACGTCGGGCAAAAAACAAAGCCGGTGGCAGCGAGAGGTTAAGAGGAGGTGATGTCTTCATCATCGCAACGTGTTCCGTCAAACGAGATCCACATCATCACCTCGTGGCCCGATGTTCACCTGCCACAGAGCTGGAATGTTTGAGCTGCTCGGACACGGAATGCGAGCGGACGAAGCGTTAAAGATCGTCAGTGTAATAAAAAGATTGATTCGTGACAACAGTCGCAGACACCTGACGTGAGCTTTCTTTTTGTTTTTATGATTGTGCAGGTTGTAGGACCAAAAGGACCACCCGGCCCCATGGTGAATACTAGACTTATTTGACCATATGTTTCATATTTGTATATTTTGTTCTTCACCTCAACGCTTGATGGGATGGTAATATTGGTGCACAATAATACGCTTCTTGCTTTAGGAAGCGTGTGAATCTTTTACTGAGACAATTCTCTTTGGTTTTTTCCGCAGGGCCCCTCAGGTGAACAGGGACCACGTGGAGAAGCTGGCGCTAAGGGTGACAAGGTAAGAAAAATAATAATGATAATAATAATAATAACACCCTCCACTGAACTTCTCAGAAGGAATTCCCCCAGATTAATGTCTCAATGTGACTTCGACACTTGGTTACAAAACGACCACCAGAATATCGGGTCAAGCAACAGCAGACCTGACGATAATTATAATAATTGAACTGGCAAAGTGAGTTGTTTTTAAAAAGATGACAGTGTGGGAACCTCTAGATCTGATCCAGACTCACATGTAGAACAAACACAAGCACAACGGATGATTTCTGACCTGGAAGCTGCTTTTTAATCCCGTCTGGCGACACACGTGACTTGGGGGACAAAAGAAACGACCGTGTCTCTTTTTCCCTAGGGAAATGCTGGACCTCGAGGACGTGACGGCGAGCCCGGCATCCCCGGAAACCCTGGCGCAGCCGGACCACCTGGACCACCGGGACTTGGAGGGGTTGGTTTTCCCTGTCGCAACGACATAAACGACATTTGACATTTCTTTTTAGGTTCCAACACCACGTGTAACACATTTATCAGACAGAGACAGAGAAATAAACACATAGAGCTGAAGGGACAGCAAATGAATGATATAATGATCATTATGAGTATCGTTTTCTTTACTAAAATCAATTTATGGTTGTATTCACAAAGTACAGGATGGAGGAAACTGCTCAAAAGGAGTCAGAACAAGTGTTTCATGTTTATTATCAAAGAAGAATCACA
Organism: Scophthalmus maximus; assembly: GCF_022379125.1. Classification (NCBI taxonomy): domain Eukaryota; kingdom Metazoa; phylum Chordata; class Actinopteri; order Pleuronectiformes; family Scophthalmidae; genus Scophthalmus; species Scophthalmus maximus. Next base: position 2,188,851 of record NC_061517.1, on the reverse strand, counting down.
CAAAGTCAGTTCCTGAAGGGTGAAAACGAGGATTCATTTTCCTTGTGCGTCCTCTTTCACAGACACTGAGCCTCCTCCATTTAAATCAGAGATTCAGTTTATGTTTTTGACAGAGTCTCACAGTATCTGTGTGTGTTTTCGTGCTCTCACAGAACTTTGCTGCTCAGATGGCCGGAGGATTCGACGAGAAGGCCGGAGGCGCTCAGATGGGCGTGATGCAAGGACCGATGGTGCGTGGTACAAGTCTGTCACAAACATCAGAACATGATCACCGCTGACGTTCAGAGCACTGTGGATGAAAATACATAATGTTCAATGAGATCGATGCGGTGCTGCCACCTGGTGGCGACACAGCTTCAGTGCGACAGAGAGATTTTGACGCTGACATCTTTTTTTTTTTTACTCTTCTTCTAAGTGGCATATTTGGGTGTGAACCACATGAGAATATCATATCAGCTATGAGAACTATAAAATCTATTATGTTTAGAAGATTCTGTGTGTAGCAACTTAAAATTCGAGAAAAAAGTCTTCTGAGACCGGAACAGAGTTCAGTTTACATTTCACATCGCTCTCAATATCTTTGAACAATTTCTCACACTGTTTGTGGATTCTGAGTGTCCTGTGTTTCACCTACAGGGTCCCATGGGCCCCCGTGGCCCCCCAGGACCGTCCGGAGCTCCTGTAAGTACATTACAGCTCTACGTCATGACGTGACCGATCACTATAATCAAACACACACACAGAAACAAGAATAGTTAGGACGAGTGAATGAGTTCCTGACACTTTGCTATTGTTGTTTGTGTTTCCAGGGGCCACAGGGTTTCCAGGGAGGCCCCGGTGAGACCGGAGAGCCCGGTACAGCAGTAAGTGTTGATTGCTGTACATCTTTCGCTCATTATAATTAATATCAAAAGGCATAATTTATGCTCATCACTGTTAATGCTTCTGACAGACCTGAGTTTGCTCTCTCGTTTATCTTTACGTGGATCAACTATGTCACTAAACTCACTTTGTTTTTCATCAGGGACCAATGGGACCTCGTGGACCATCCGGACCTTCCGGAAAACCAGGAAGTGATGTAAGTGTCCAGGCGTCACAGTACATTCAAATATAGAAACCTGCTCCAAACAAAGGTCAAAGGTCAAAGAAAAAACAAAGAGTAAAACTGCTGCAGTGGTTTTTTTTTCTTCCTTGTGCTCGTTTTTTTTTCCAACTAACAATTCACCTTCCTTTCTATTATTATTATTATTTCATTTTCTATTATTTTAGATTATATTCTCCCACACAGGCTTGACACTATGAACTATACGTGCCACCAGGGGGCGCCGTCTACGTCCTAACAACAATGATGAAAATGATGGACTGCACAAAACACAGGCTACAAATTTCTCTCAAAATAATCTTTCCACGGTTTTTGTTTTTTTTCAGGGTGAGGCTGGAAAACCCGGCAAAGCTGGAGAGCGAGGACCTGCCGGGCCTCAGGTGAGCGAACAACAATCAATCAATAAGTGATCGTGTCATACTTAAATGCAAAAATAATCTCATATCCATACACCAAATGTTGAGTAAAGAAAATGACAGATTCTTTCTTTACATTCCAGGGAGCTCGTGGATTCCCTGGAACTCCTGGACTTCCTGGAATTAAAGGACACAGAGTGAGTGATTCAACTTGTCACCTTTCAGGATAAGTAGCCGCTCGATTTGTCTCAGAGCTGCAGCCTCTCGTTCGTTACAATGTGAGGACACTGATGGATGAACCTGTGAGTCCTGATGGTCTTCATGTGTCTCTCTGCAGGGTCACCCCGGTCTGGACGGAGCCAAGGGAGAGAACGGTGCCGCGGGAGCCAAGGTAGCATCACCACATTTATCTTTAGTGATGATATTCATTTTAAAATACTGTATTGTTTCCACTTTACTTGCTCTAATTATTCTGATGTCTGCTCCCACCAGGGAGAGTCTGGTGCCTCTGGTGAGAACGGTGCCCCCGGACCGATGGTGAGTTCAGATTTAATTAGCTGTGATGCTCCTGAAGGTTCAGATTCTTCTGTGATTGTGAGATTAAAGGAAATGATTGGATATGTATTTAAATGAATCGGTTGTTCCTTGTGTCATAGGGACCCCGTGGTCTGCCCGGTGAGAGAGGACGTCCTGGAGCCGCTGGATCTGCAGTGAGTGATCGTCTCATATCTGCCTTGATCCGCTGAGCAGAAATACATATGAATATATATATGAAATGTGTTTTGACTCATATTTCTGAATCCTTTGAGTCTTAATGATGATGCACACACTGACCATCTTCCATCTTCTTCAGGGAGCTCGTGGAAACGATGGCTTGCCCGGTCCCGCTGGTCCACCTGTACGTACCACTAGTGCATCCATCACGTCCACTTTGTTTTTTTCTAAAAGAATATTTTATTACCTTTCATAATAAGATATGAACACTAACCTGGAGATCTTCTCTCTGTCCGTCTTCAGGGGCCTGTCGGACCTTCCGGAGCCCCCGGTTTCCCAGGATCCCCAGGATCCAAGGTTCGTACGACATCATCATCATCACAAGACCACACAGGAGACGTCACGTTCTGAAAAACAGAAGCGTGAAAAACCCGACAGACAATCTTCAGAAAACATCTGCAGAACTTCCAACACTTCTTCCTGTAGAACTTTCAGACATTTGATCGCTTCAATAGATTATTGGAAATATCACATTTACATGAAGGTTCTTGTAGTTTTTCATGAACTGATTTAACTTCAGTTATAAACGACTCTATATTTTTCTTGGCAATGATGAAAATGATGCACTCAGGGTCTTCTCATATTCAGTGGACTTCCTTAGAATGAAAGTGAATAATTTAGATTATGGAAGTAGTTATAGGACGACGATCAGATGTCATATTCACAGGTCGGTGAAATGCAAAAGTTAATGGTAGGTTTTGTTGCGTCGTCTCAGGGAGAAGCTGGACCCACTGGTTCCCGCGGAGCCGAGGGAGCACAGGGACCACGCGGAGAGGCCGGTACCCCCGGATCTCCCGGACCCTCCGGAGCATCGGTTCGTTCCTCGTCCCGATCCATTCAGATTTAATTAATTTCCACTCACACACACACAAACACACTCTGTCTTTGTTACGTTTCAATTCATAGCCGATTCATGAATTTACTCTTCGTTATTTTTCAGGGTAACCCCGGAACTGACGGTATTCCTGGAGCTAAGGGATCTGCTGTAAGTCACCTCTCTGTGTTCACTGGTTAAAAAATCCCTCCATTATCTTATTTAGATTATTAATATTTAATATTTTTCTTGCTTCTGCCATGCAGGGTGCTTCAGGTATTGCCGGCGCTCCCGGATTCCCCGGCCCCCGTGGCCCACCCGGACCACAGGGAGCGACAGGACCTCTGGGGCCAAAGGGACAGTCTGTGAGTCTCTCGTGAAATAATCCAAAACTGAAAGTGAAACCTCGAGATTTGTTTGCCTTGTTATTATTATTATTGATTATTGGTTTTCCTTTCTCCCTAGGGCGACCCTGGTCTTCCTGGATTCAAAGGTGAAGCTGGACCCAAGGGAGAACTTGTGAGTTGCGCATTTTCCTGACAATAATACACCAGAACCAAACATCTATCTAGAATTACACTGCAGAACAGATTAACTGAGATCTCGTAATTTTGTCCAGGGCCCCGCTGGTCCTCTAGGTCCCCCAGGCCCAGCTGGAGAGGAAGGAAAGAGAGGCGCCAGAGGAGAGCCCGGAACTGCTGGACCACTCGGACCTCCGGGAGAGAGAGTAGGTCTTCAGGATTTAACATGGAAATATTTATTTTTTTAAATTGAAATTATGACTCATCTAATTCATATGTCTTTCTGTCTGTGATTTCTTTTTTCAGGGAGCTCCTGGTAACCGTGGTTTCCCTGGTCAGGATGGTCTTGCTGGTGCTAAGGTGGGTCCAGGCTCAATCTGGGCTCTGAGCATGGAGCTCGCTGCTGTGATCGTGAACCAGCCATATTTCTTTCACATTGATATTAAAAGGTTGGCCTTTCTGTCTCACCTTCTTCAGGGTGCCCCCGGTGACCGTGGTGTTCCTGGAGCCGCTGGGCCTAAAGGTTCGACCGGAGACCCCGGACGCACAGGAGAGTCCGGCCTCCCCGGAGCCAGAGTGAGTCCTTTACTGTGGCCATTTTTATATTTGTGACTTAATATGATATTGTGTACTACTGTGGACTTTCACACTTGTGGTGCTGTGTTGACAATGTCTGTGCCTCTCACAGGGTCTCACTGGTCGTCCCGGAGATGCTGGTCCTCAAGGCAAAGTCGGAGCCTCTGTGAGTACAATGCTTAAAATCCTCAGGTGTAACTTTCAGCCAGGGCTCATTAAAATTAGGATATAAAACAGGAGATTTTTTAAAATTCCAGCAAAGAAAAAAGTCTCTCTATGAAACACTGTCATAGGATCAAAACTAAAAAAATTGATCAGTCCTTGTCCACTGTCCATCACTTGATCTCTCGTTGGTAAGACGACGTTTTACGTCCTCTGACCCTTCATCAGGCAAAATTCACACGGTAAGAAGTTTGCTAAATTTGATACAGCAAGCTTTCGCCAAACTTTGCATATTACATATTCATGTATGTCTCTGAGGATGTGGTTTACAAATATTCCTTCATGATTAGAAAAGATTAGAGAGCTGACAAAACAAAATCAGTGATCTGCATTATGATAAAAACTTGAATTGTTTACGTCCTCACAGAAGCAGAAACAGGGGAAAAAGTCTTAATAACTAATATTCAATAACACTGCACATACAAGCTGCAGCCTGAGAAGAAGTAAAGTCACGACCAGCACTCACCAGTTTCAACTTTTTCAGTGCTGATTTGTCCCTGGTGTCTCTGACAGGGAGCCTCCGGTGAGGACGGTCGCCCCGGCCCACCTGGTCCACAGGGAGCTCGCGGACAACCCGGAGTGATGGGATTCCCTGGACCAAAGGGAGCAAATGTACGTGTGTAAAGGATGAAAATGAAATGTTCATAAAGCATAAAGAAATCTGGTAATACGCACTCATAAATCCACTCAGAGAGATACAGCCATTTTAATGTGATTCTTCTTCAACAGGGTGAACCTGGAAAATCAGGAGAGAAGGGTCTTGTTGGTCGTCCTGGACTGAGAGTAAGAACATTTTTTTCCATCAATACTCCAGCTTCCATCACTTCCTGTCGTCATATGACTTCTGACACAGTTTAACTTCTTCTCTCTGAACAGGGTCTGTCTGGAAAAGATGGTGAGACCGGTCCGTCTGGACCTTCTGGCCCTGCTGTAAGTTGTTTCAGTCTCTTACTATGTTGTGAGATGTGTCAGGTTCACTGAGGAAAGTCACTCGTCTTTTGCCGCTGAGCTGATCATCTGTGTCTGTCACACAGGGACCCGCGGGAGAGAGAGGAGAGCAAGGTCAGCCTGGACCTTCTGGCTTCCAGGTGAGTTTCTTTTCTTATCGTGGGAAAACTAAAAAACATACAAAGTGAAAAGAAAACATCAATAACATCTTGATATCTGATATCATATGAGTAATCCCTTTGATTTGTTGGATAGGGTCTGCCTGGACCGTCTGGTGCCCCGGGTGAGGCTGGAAAACCTGGAGACCAGGTGAGCTTTTACTCCACATTCTTGATTTGATGCATCTTCATAGAAAAACCTGCTGGATACAAACTGCAACCAGTTTAATAACAACTATTGTTGTATGTTAGTGTTTCTGAGTAATCAGAAATCCGTAAGTTAAGTGACCTTGCAGTTAGGGTTAGAATTATAGTTATTAAAACCAGCTTCTGGTTCAAAAATACAGAAAAAGAAAAAATGTTGTATAGTTCATATTAAAGTTAAATGCAGCTCATTCAGCTGAGCATCAGTGTGGCATAAGTCATAACTGCTGATATTCTCCGTACCAACAAGGAGCCATTGATGACAAGTCCTACTATTTTTTATCTTTTAGATATCATACAAAAACATTAAGTTGAAAACTGGAATCAAATCTTCTACTAGTTCAACGTTATAGCTCAGCTAATGTTCTTTTCAAACTTCTTCTTTTGTGGCAGTAAAGTAAAGAATAAAAACCTGCAGAATCTCTTTTCAAACTCAACATTCAGGATGCAAGAGTAACAGTTTTTACGTGGACTCACAATGAAAATGAGTTGTTTGTCTTTATGTAAAGTCACTGGTATTAAACTCAGCGTCTGTTTTCTCTCTGCAGGGTGTTTCTGGAGAGGGCGGAGCTCCTGGTGCTGTTGGACCCAGAGTGAGTTTCCATCTTCAGTCTTCAAATAGATATTATGCTAATTCATTCACACAAGCACTTCCTGTTCCTCAGATCACAGAGCCTCGTCTGTGACCACTTCCTGTGTCTCCTGCTGAGCCAGTGTCTTTTTTGTTTTCCCTAACAGGGCGAGCGTGGATTCCCTGGCGAGAGGGGCGGTGCTGGAGCTCAGGGTCTCCAGGGACCCCGTGGACTTCCTGGAACACCTGGAACCGATGGACCCAAGGTCAGTGGATCCGTCTTATACAAGACTTAAGATTCACATTTAGTCTCCGCTGCACCACCGCAGCTCTTCAGTGTTCTGCAGGTGCAGCTCTGAAGATTTTATGCAGTCGACTGGTTTTTATTGTGGTTTATCTTGATCATCATCATCTCTCTCTTCAAGGTGGACGTAGCTCCCTTAGTTTTTTTTCTTTCTGTCTTCTCATTAAAATTTTCTTTTGCATCTTTGGGTATTATTAGAATTTCTTGGCCAGCTGCAGTAACGAAAAAAACGAAATTATGATGATGATGACTCCATGAGACACTGCACCTGCACAAGACACAGTCCATTATAACCAGCTTGTTGGTTTTTCAATAAATGGGATATGAAATGTTTATTAGCGAGCTTTAGAGGCCCTGACCTTTAGACTTGAGCCAGGCTAGCCGTTTCCTACTGTTTCCAGTCTTTATGCTAAGCTAAAGCTAGCTGGCCTGTGGCTCCAGAATGAAGCATACCTGACAAGACAGGTATTTTTTATATAATATATATATATATATATAATTAAGAATCAAACAAAGACCTTTCTGTCTACTGTTTTCCCTCATGGGTCATGTTGACCACAATCACAGCAACTTTGCATCTCGCTTTCTGAACGCTGATGTATTTTAGATGAATGATGAAGTGTCAAGGCTTTTCCAAGTACTTAAAGTTAAGTTAATTTATAGAAAACTAGAAGACATTAAAAAGAAATTGACTGACAAGTGAACCTGTAACTCAGGGAGCCATTGGACCATCCGGTGCTGCTGGACCTCAGGGACCCCCCGGCCTGCAGGGAATGCCTGGAGAGAGGGGAACTGGTGGCATCCCAGGAGCCAAGGGAGACAGAGTAAGTGACGGAAGTTGTTAATATAATCGACTTTATATTTTAATATCGTGGCGTCACGAGCAGAGAGGCCTTGTAGTTGCATGTATGAATAACATCCATACCTTCACTTCTTCATCCACCAGGGAGACAACGGACAGAAGGGACCTGAGGGAGCTCCCGGAAAGGACGGTTCTAGAGTAAGTCCAAAAAGAACTGATCAAACAAAAAGAGAGTGACATCTGATCTCAACCCAGACTTTAACTTCTACGTCGATGCCTCCTTCTGTCCTCAGGGTTTGAGTGGTCCCATCGGTCCTCCTGGCCCATCTGGACCCAACGGTGCCAAGGTACGATGATGTCAAAAATTGAAATAGCTACTATCAGCTGAGTTTGAATGAATATTTTTTTCAGTTTGTTGATTTGTGGTTCTGACCGGCTGTTTCTCTCTAACCCAGGGTGAGACTGGACCCAGTGGACCTAACGGTGCAGCGGGTGCTCGCGGAGCTCCTGTAAGTATCTCTACTGTTGTTCCTGAGATAATGAAAAAAAATAACAATAAATATTGTGTTTGACAAGATATTTCTTAGGAAAAACAATATAATTGAACTAATAAATTACATAATTATAATTCAAACTGCATCGTTATTGATATTCCAAATGTTCCCTCACCAACTTTCTGTCCTCCTGCAGGGCGACCGTGGTGAGCTCGGGCCTCCTGGACCTGCCGGTTTCGCTGGACCTCCTGTAAGTGATAGTCAATATTTTGTTTAAATGAACTTAAGGTAAAAATCTTTTACTTTTGAATTCTGACAATATTACCGGTCTGTTTAAAAACATCCAGGGCGCTGACGGTCAGCCTGGAGCCAAGGGAGAGCTGGGCGAGTCTGGACAGAAGGGAGAGGGCGGTTCTCCTGGACCTCAGGGACCATCCGGAGCTCCTGGACCCGTGGTGGGTATCTGACCTTGAAACATGAGGTCACGTCTATGGATCGAATGAAAAAAAAAAAAAGGCGATGGAAACACCTTTTATAAGAGAGTTTACAGTGTTTGTGAAATGTGCAGATGAATTTATTATTCTTCATCTTTTTCAGGGACCCACTGGTGTGTCTGGACCTAAAGGAGCTCGTGGTGCTCAGGGAGCTCCTGTACGTGAATCACGTTTATACTTTAACACATAAAACATCCCACAATATATGAGCTGTATGAAGATACAGACTAAACACAAACTTCTCATGAGACAGTTTGGAAGTGCTGAAACAGTTATTTGATAAGAAAATGAATTTTAGCAAAATACATTTGAGTAAAAATATGAAACATTGACTGATTCCACAGTTCCAGTCTAATTTTTAAGACTCAAACTTGGATTTGAGGACATTTTTACGGGAATTTTCCCCAATTTTCTGAAATGTTATTTGCCAAAGTTATTATTTGATTAATGATGAAAATGGATTAATAGAGGATGTCTTTAATATCTTTATTGATATCTATTGATATATTTAATTGCAGCCTGATTGAAGTGTATAAAAAGTACACAGGCATGTAACCTACCGTGTGCACACACACACGTTGACACGAACAAAACACAAAATCAAAGGTCAATCATTTGGATTCAATATATATAGACTATCAAACTGATAAGGAAGTCAACCAGCAGCAGTTTCTAACCAGGAGAGGAGTCTGAATATGTTTGATAAAATATATAGGAGGAGAATTATTAAATCAGCTCCTTTTATCCTTTTACATTATCAGTATTCGGGAAAAAAACATGAAACAGTGACGAGCACATTTTCAAGCTTTACATGATGTAAAAAAACTGATCTGCTGTAAATAATAATACAAATATGAGGCTCGTGTATATTCTGAGTGTAAGGGAAAGTGATCTCAGAGTTTTCTCTTTCATTCATCCATAAATCAAACGGGCCACAGTTTATCATAATTGTATCATCTGTTAATCTGCCACATTAGTTTGATGGAACAAAAGCGCCCTCACTAAAGGGAAGAGACAGATTTATGAATCAGTTTTACTCTTGTGTGACTGTAAGAAATACTCCAAACATGTTGAAAAAATATATACGCCTGCATCTCCACGACAACTGTTCATCCATCTTGGCCCCGTGTTCATCAATACTGATAAGAATTCCCCCTGGTTGAGACAAATTGTTTCATATATTCACACATTACGGGAGAGTGAAAATGTTATTTGTATTTGCGTTTTGTTCTGTATATGTTTATTGATTTGATGTTGTTGTTGTTTTTTTTGACAGGGTTCCACTGGCTTCCCTGGTGCTGCCGGCAGAGTCGGATCCCCCGGCCCCAATGTGAGTAGTTCATCAATAATAAAATTCAAAGCAGAGAGACGTGTTTGAAAAGAGTTTTGTGTTTTTCTTACTGAACATCTCTCTGTCCATCCATCGCAGGGCAACCCCGGCTCTTCTGGTCCCGCTGGTCCCGCTGGTAAAGACGGACCCAAGGGCGCCCGTGGTGACGCCGGACCCCCAGGACGACACGGAGACGCTGGACTGCGCGGACCCGCTGGCCAACAGGGAGAGAAGGGAGAGGCCGGAGAGGACGGACCACCCGTGAGTTTGAACCCATGAGAAGAGAGATCTGACTTCATGAGAGGAGAATGTTTCATGACCTGACGTCTCCCCTCTCCTGACTCTGTAGGGTTCTGACGGGCCTTCAGGTCCGATGGGTCTTGCCGGATCCCGTGGTATCGTCGGTTTGCCCGGTCAGCGTGGAGAGAGAGGTTTCGCTGGTCTCCCCGGACCTTCTGTAAGTGCCATCATCCCTGCAGGATTTCTAGATTTAGCTTCCGTGCAGACTGTTGGAAATGTTTCAAAGACAATTCATCCAATCATACATTGGAGGCTTGTTCTTGTTGGTTATCCTTGGATTTCTTCTCTTATTTTCATGACGAGGTGATTCTGTTTCTTCATGAATTGACAAAATATAGATCCATTGAAAGTCAGAAGGTTATTCTGGGCCGTCGTCATCAAATTATCTTTTTGGAATATCATACCATCATATCATAAAAAAAATTGTTCTTTTGTGTTTAGGGAGAGCCTGGTAAACAGGGAGCTTCTGGTTCCGCTGGCGACCGCGGACCTCCCGGACCCGTCGGACCCCCTGGACTTACAGGACCTTCTGGAGAGACTGGTAGAGAGGTCAGGACTAAACATTGCTGACAACAATATCAGTTATCTATCCACCTGTCTGACTGTAGGAACAATGAGCGGACTTCGTAACGACTTATGCCATGTGTGTGTATCTCAGGGTACCCCCGGATCAGATGGACCCCCTGGTAGGGACGGATCCACTGGAGTCAAGGTGAGAGAATCCAAATCAGAAACTTAGTCCAACAAATAACACATTTTAAACCAGAGTTTGAAGGAAATGTTGTTCACCACCTTGTGTCCCTCCTGCAGGGCGAGCGAGGTAACACCGGTCCCGGTGGCGCCCCCGGAGCTCCTGGTAGCCCCGGTGCCCCCGGACCCGTCGGGCCCCTCGGCAAGCAGGGAGACAGAGGAGAGGGTGTAAGTAACAACAGGAGACTGGGAAAGTATATTTTCACTGTTAACACAAGGAACCACCAACACACTTTTTTTTTTTCTTTCATCAGGGAGCTCAAGGACCTGCAGGACCCGCTGGACCCGCTGGCGCCAGAGGAATGGCTGTAAGTCTCTCAACCTGCAACCTTATCATCAAGTTCTTTCTTTTTTTAGATTTGAATCTGACTTAAAGTAATTAAAAGTGCTGCACAGGTGCAGGCGCGAATTTTAATACAACTTCTTCCTCCAGGGGCCCCAAGGACCACGTGGAGACAAGGGAGAGGCTGGTGAGACCGGCGAGAGGGGACAGAAGGGTCACCGCGGCTTCACCGGTCTGCAGGGTCTTCCCGGACCTCCTGTAAGTGGTCCAAATCTTAAATAAAATGTTCTATCATCACCGCGGCAACATTTTTTCATCATCCGCCATCTAATCTGCCTCCGTCTGGTCTGAACAGGGTCCCGCTGGAGACTCTGGAGCCGCCGGACCCGCAGGACCAAGCGGTGCCAAGGTAAGGGAAAGAAAGCTTCCTGTCGTGCAGCTTTTAACAGCTGAGATTATGTGACGGTAATGAAGGGCCACAGGTTAGTCGTGTTGTAATTCTCCAATCACCTGACGGAGATGGGGACAGGAAGGGGCCACGCTTCTGTAATTACCCCACTGCTGTGATAAGACGGACGGCCGAGGCGTTTTCTAATTATTACTCTCTGCGAGGAAAAGAGTTTTTGGGGGTAAAAAAAACCCACTCCTGCCGAGATCGGAAATGAACTTTCCATATCTCTTCTAGATTAGCTAAGCACCGTGCGTGATAAGAAAAAAATTAAGGGAAACGTCACCATGCAAATCATCGTCATGCATAACAAAGGAAAAGGGTCCGGAGGTGATGGGGGCTAATAGAGAGAAACAGCTGCTGCCGGATTTGAATTGCTTTTATTCAAATGTGGCACACTAAAAATAAATATAAAATATAGTTTTACTTTGAACAGAATATTTATATTTATGTCCACAGGTTTTTATTTGAATTGAAAACTCATTGTGTGTGTGTGTGTGTGTGTGTGTGTGTGTGTAGGGACCACCTGGACCTGGTGGACCTGCTGGTAAAGACGGATCTAACGGACTGGGTGGCCCTATTGGACCCCCTGGACCTCGTGGACGCTCTGGAGAATCTGGTCCTGCTGTACGTAACATATCCACAGCCTTTAAATACGCTTGTACAATGAACTATTTCAGTGCTGTCGCCTGATTGTACACTCTGATATATGTTTCTTTCACCCCCCCCCCCCCCCCTTCAGGGTCCTCCTGGTAACGCCGGACCCCCTGGTCCTCCTGGTCCTCCCGGCCCTGGCATCGACATGTCCGCCTTCGCCGGTCTGGGTCAGACGGAGAAGTCCACCGATCCCCTCAGGTACATGAGGGCCGACGAGGCCTCCAGCTCCCTGAGGCAGCACGACGTCGAGGTGGACTCCACGCTCAAGTCCCTCAACAACCAGATCGAGACCCTGCGCAGCCCCGACGGCTCCCAGAAGAACCCCGCTCGCACCTGCAGGGACCTGAAGCTGTGCCACCCCGAGTGGAAGAGCGGTGAGAAAGGATTGAAATAGAAGAGACAGCATGCTGATGTGTTGACTTTTGGGTAGATAGGAGTTGTTCCTAAGAACTCAAAGACAAAGTGTTTCAGTTCCTCAGCTTCGCTCCCCGTTAACCCACTCTCCCTCTCCAGGCGACTACTGGGTTGACCCCAACATCGGCAGCACGGCCGACGCCATCAAGGTCTTCTGCAACATGGAGAGCGGAGAGACCTGCGTCTACCCAAGCATCGCCAAGGTGCCCAAGAAGAACTGGTGGACCAGCAAGAGCAAGGACCGCAAACACGTGTGGTTCGGCGAGACCATGAACGGAGGATTCCACGTGAGTGCACTTTTTGTACATCGTGTCTATGATCCTCAGCACAAAAAGCTGCTCATATTAACCGTCCCGTTCTGTCGCGTGGCCTCTGCAGTTCGACTACGCTCAGGACGGCCCGGCGGCCAACGCCGCCAGCGTCCAGCTGACCTTCCTGAGGCTCCTGTCCACTGAGGCGTCCCAGAATCTCACTTACCACTGCAAGAACAGCATTGCCTACATGGACCAGAGCGCGGGCAACCTGAAGAAGGCTCTGCTGCTGCAGGGCTCCAACGACGTGGAGATCCGTGCCGAGGGCAACAGTCGCTTCACGTACGGCGTGTTGGAGGACGGCTGCAAGGTGAGAGCAGAAGCAAGATCTCTTAACAATAACCACTGTAGCGTGATGAGCGTTTTGTTTGACACACCTCTCCACTGTCTGACCAACAGAAACACACAGACCGGTGGGGCAAGACCGTCTTTGAGTACAAAACACAGAAGACCTCCCGTCTGCCGATCGTGGACATTGCTCCCATGGACATCGGAGGAGCGGACCAGGAGTTCGGAGTGGACCTAGGCGCAGTCTGCTTCTTGTAAAAGTGGAGTATCACAAATGGCTCCCCCCCCCCCCCAAAAAAGATAAATGAATAACAGGAAACTCAACCATGAAACATTACACAACACTTCCACAATAATGAAGACTGGAATTTTTTTTTTAAGAAAGAAAATTGATACCTTTTCCTCTCTCAACGAAGTGCTCTCCATGTCGTACTCCCCTCGGATGTCAGCACTGAAGGGCACCAGCAATATCTGTACACCGCCACACCAGCATTCTGTCAATCCCCCCCCGCTTCCTGAGATCCAGTCATGTTTCCCATGGCGTCCCACCGTCGACGGGAGTTCTGAGTCAGAACCAGGAGGAAGAGGGACCAAGCGAACAAGTTATGGAGAACATGAAACATGACTTGATGTCACTTATTTATTGTCTAACCCTAAAAAAAAAAAAACAGGCAGAGTTGAGGTAGGACTGGACGGGGGTTTTTCTTTGTAAAGTACGACAAGCCCCCTTTTTTCCACTACAGAACAGCCGCGCAAACCTCAGTCCCAGTCCTACTCCACCTCGCTGCCCGTTTCCCTCCTGACACACACAAATACGGCATTTTGAAATCAGTGTAGACCAAAAAAAAAAACAACACAATATCTATATATTCTCAGTAAGTAAAATCAAAACTCCAGGTGCTCCCGGCCCCTGTTCCATCACGAGGCAGGAGCCCAGACACCTTTTTACTGTGTATAATAAATCCTTGGTTCTATTGTTGTAAAGGTCTGTGTTTATAAACAAGCAGATGGTTTTATATATATAAATATATATATATATTTCCACATTATGTGTGTACATGTGTCTATATGCACACCAACACTTTTTTTAGAAGGTGAGGTTACATTCGGGGATGTGTGCTTCAGCGTCCCGTTCCCCTCGACTGCCCATCAGAGGAAGACCCAGTTCTCAAAAAGAAAAGAATTTGAGATTAATTTTGCCTTTTATTTTCTTCCATCCAGATTGTTTAAAGCTACCTCACGCTGAAAAACAAAGTGAACATGTCGAGTGTCAATCTGAGCTGACCAAAATCATTAGCTTTCAGGTGGAATCTGGGGCTGAGCGGCCATCTTTGCTTTGGGTTGCTCTCTCTCTCTTCAGAAAGGTGCTATGAGTTCTGTAATCCCACCCCCCCCAAAAACCCAGAATTCCCACTAGCCTCACACCACACATTCACACTCCACCCTGGAGGAGGAGGAGGGGGTGCAGTAAGGTCACGACAGGGGGAGGAGACACCTCTCGAGTCCACATCCCCAGAGCCGAACATGGGGACTTGTGAGGGACGGTCGCTGGAAAAAAAAAAACCAGGGTGGGTTGTCTCTGTGTGTGTGAGGGTGTGTACATTTTTTTAATTAATTTTATTATGAACCATGATCATTTTTTTGTTTTTGTTTTCATTTTGTTACACTTCTAATTGCTTGTAAATTGGAAAAAAATAAAAAAGGAAAACCGAATTGAGAATGAAGTCGATTTTCTTCTGGGAGTTTTGAATGAAAACAGAAAATGGCGTGCGGATGGTTTTTCTCTTTCAACAGAAGAGACGCCTTCATGTCGTTGTTTTTCTTCAGTTTAACTTGTATTTCTCGAGGTCAGTTACTCTCGACTGTGAGTGCGAAGTCTGTGTGTGTGTGTGAGCTTGTGTGTGCGTGCGTGCGTGAAAGCTTAAGACTGTGATGCCAGTGTGTATTTTCATATTTGAGAATCTTATAACAAGAAGGAACAAAAAGTTACTGTATTGGTTCTTCTGCGGCTGCAGGGTGGGGCTAGTTTGTCTGAACTAACAGGAATAAATAAAGAACATTTTGTTGACTGAAATCTATAAAGAATTTTGTAGATTGATGATGTGTCTGGACAGCTGCGTCTCTCTCTCTGCGTAATTCTTCATATTCCTATTTAAAAAATAAAGAGCTATTAGGGATCCAAACTAATTTTTACAAAAGATCTTGTTAACATGTCATACATAAGAAGATAAAAATATGCCTTAAAAAACATGTTCTCTCACCGTCAAGATGAAAAAAAATAAAAATCACTTGATCATTTGAAGGGAAACAGATTTGACACATTAAAGTGTGTTTACAGATTCGTAGGAAGTTGCTGCATAAACCCGTGGAATAAGAACCGCAAGACGCCTCGTGAACTGCCTCGAGTGATGTCACAGTTGACAAGCGGGATACAGACTATTTTTTTTTTCATGAAATGTCATCCAAAAACATTTTAACACATTTGAAAAGAGGGGAAAATATTTTTCTGTGCCTCGAGTCCTGAGAGTTTTCAAGTTTTCCAAACCTGAACCTGCGAAGCTCCGCATCAGACCCAGTCCAGTTAATGTTCGACTCACGACCAGGAAGCTGATTCCATCCTGGGTAACGGACTGGACCCTCCCGGGGTTCAGGGGCCAAAGGGATCAGGGAGAGACTGGAACACAGAATTACTACAGAGACACAAATCTACAAACACAAAAATAGATGCTAAAAGACCCCAAAGGCACAAAATACAAGGAAAATGACCACATGCAACTACAAAGAAACAACTTAAGATAGAAACAACCACAAAGGGACTCCTTATGTCTGGGTGTCTGAGAACAGGTGGAGGGTCTTTACATGTCTGTGGCCTGGGGCCCAATCGTGTGGCTCCTTCATTTCTACAAGTGGAGTTTTTATTTTAACTTCATGTGCAAATATTTCATCTCCGGAGCATAAACTCCACATTTCACCGTGACCTCACCATCACGTCTCTTTGGTTAACAAAAAAAAGAATTAAAAAAAAATAAAAAATAGCAAACCAGTCGTATGTCAAGAACTTTTTTTCTACACATTTATTAACAATTCATTAAAAACAAAAATTACTTTTGTGTGTGTATGTGTGAGTGTGAGTTAAGGTGCTTGACGGTCAAGAGATCATCTCCGTAAAGAGCGACTGATTGGCCAAGGCAGAGCACCTTTCCTGCGGCCGTGGCAGTAACGGACTACCGCTCAGGCCGAAGTGCGGGACGCCCGCGCTCAGGAAGTAGAAAGGTACGTGGGTAATTCTCCCCGACGACCAACACTGAGAACAGAGAGATGAAACGTCACTGAGCAAGAAGCCAGGCTGGTTTATTAATGCAACAGAGTTTTAAATACCTTTTTATTCCACATAGAACATTATTCAATACTTATTTAATAATTTTAAAGTAATTCACAGTATATATATACATAACTGATTATAGGCAGTATTAGTGTTATTTGACTAAATATTATGAATGATGACAAAGCAAAGACGTCTAATATTCTGGATTGTTACTGTGGGATCATTGATCAAGAGATAAGATTTGTTTCCTAAACAGTTCACACTAACTGCAGAGGGATTTATTAGTAGTTTGGCTGTTTAATTTTAAAACCCTTGTTTTGTTTTACAAAATCCTTTTGTTGGTCATTTTGCTTTCAGATGGATTAACTAACAGATTCATCTTTGAGGTGTCGCTTAGATTCTCTTCAACCAGTCCAAACTAAACATACTAACTGGGTAAAAGCATCACAGAGGTTCGGTGTGAACACTTTATTAAAAAACGTCTGTCCCAGGGGGTTTATGGTTAAAGACTCACCACAGTGAGCAGAGCTCCGTGCTGGAAACTGGGGTGGAACTGCATCAGTCTCGGCTCTGCGTCGGCTTCCCCTTGAACAAAACCACTAACCGGGGAAACACGAGAAATATTTAGTGCACAAATATGTTTCTAACTGCAATACTGCCCTGGGGTAATGCAAATACGTTCGAGCTTTTACTAAAGCTTCACAAAATATGAAATATGGTTATAAGTAACCGCACATAAAAAGTACAAACCACGGCAGAAGCTCAAACACGGGGTTGGTTCTCGTCTTGAACACAGCGATGATCGCGGGCCGGTCGGCCGCCTGCGGATCACCTGAGAGAGCAGATCGCACAGTGAGTTTTATTTAAAATCGAATAATAAATATGACTCCGGTCGTATGATATTGATGATTAGGGTTCACTGAGGTGACGAGAAGAAAAGTGAGAGACCTTTCAGAAGCACGGCCAGCCGCTCCCCTCTCGGATCCCAGGCCAGAGACTGGATCTCCCCACCGACACTGGAAGATAAATCAACACAGAAAAAATATGAAATATGAAAACCAGTAACAGACGGTGTATAAAGAATACTCTTGTGTTAGTAAACAAAAAGTACATATTAGGTATTTGGGAACAAAATTTACTTAAAGTATCGAGTACTCACTTGTTTCAATTTTCATATTATTGGATCATTTCTATTGAGGCATTAATGTATGAGCAAAATTTAAATGTTGCATTTGGTGGTAGTGCAAAAGCTGTTGGACATTCTGATCAACAAAAATGGATCACATTCTATGAGTCTTATAATCTTAATCTGAAAGGCAACGAGTAACTATAGTACAAATACCTCAAACATTGTACTTAAAGGGGCAGTAATCCATTTTAATCCAATACAATTTTTGTAAAAAATATCTGCAAATATTTCCTCATCAACAACAAAGGGAGAGACAAGCTTTCTCCCAAAAACGATTACTGCCCCTTTAAGTAGGGTATTTAATAACCTGTACTTAATTAATCTTCCAACGTTATATTTGAGATAAATCAAAGATTAGAAGCTCAGAAGCTTTGATAAATATTTCCAGGTGCTTCACGCCGTCTTCCCGTTTATTTTAAAATATACAGCCAGTGAGTGATTTAGTGTAAATATCTTACATGACGTCCCCGTGTGCTGTGTTGAAGGAGGTCTCTGATAGGTCGGCCACCACAGCTGCCGCCTGGGGCCCTTTGGATGTGCCCGTAGAGATGCCTGCTGAATAACGATGATGATAAAGATTCAAGCTACAAAATACACGACCAACAGAAAAAAACTCCAAAACTTTCTCATAGAAATCTTTAAAAGAAAAGACTGTGACGTGAACCTGGTGCGTCAGTGAAGGTCAGAGCGTAAATGACCGTCTCTCCCTGCACGGTGAAGAGAAGTCGACTCCCGTCTGGACTCCAACAGCCGGACTAACAAACACAAACTCATCATTATTTCAATAAATACAACATGTAAAAATGTTTTGTTACCTATTTACAGCATTTTCACCTGGCAACGCCCTTTCACACAGGGCCAACGCTCGCAGGTCCACATCCTGGTCTCCCAAACCCTGAAGACATAAAACATTACTTTGACTCTTTCCATCAACGCTGATGACATCTGCTAAACTCCAGACTGAGCCACTAATCCGTCACATGTAGGGCTGCATCTAACAATTATTTTCATTATCGATTAATCTGTCAATTATTTTATTGATTAATCGATTAGTTGTTTGGTCCATAAAATGTCGTTAAATGGTGAAAAATGTTGATTGTGTTTCCCAAAACCCCAAGACGATGTTTTGTTTTGTCCACACACCAAAGAAATTCAGTTTAATGTCACAGAGGAGCAAAGAAAACAGAACAAATTCACATTGAAGAAGCTGAAATTAGAGAATTAAGACTCTTTTTATTTCAAACTACTTGAACCGATTAATCGATTATCAAAATGGTTGGCAATTGATTTAGTAGTCAATTACTAATCGATTAGATAGATTAGATAGATAGATAGATAGATAGATAGATAGTTCTGATTAACTGTTGCTTCTCTACTCACAGGTTCGTAAATATTCATGGGAACTAACTGGGCCACTTTTATAATATAGGGAGTAGCAAATGTCCACAAATATCACGGGCAGAGTTACACATTTTTGATTTAAAAAAATAAGCGAATGTAGGTCAACACGGATAGAGACAGGGACAGAAGGAAGGTAGCTGGACAAATGGGATTCTGGGTATTTATCTCTAACCTGAACAGGGCAGAAGGTGTGGGGGCCAGGACGTGGCTGCCGTCAGGGGACCAGGACAGGAAGGTGACTCCGCCTCCTCCGACCCGCTGCAGTGGCACACAGCTTTCTGCAGCTACATCCCAAACCTGAAACACACACACACACACAAGGATGTCAAAGGTACAACGACACCCCCCTTTAACTACTGTTCAACAACTCGATAGGAAGTGTTTTTGCCTCGCACCATCACCGCTGTGTCCATCGGCGAGGCGGACGCGAGCAGAGACCCGCTGGGAGACCAGGCGATGGAAGTGACGGGGGAGTGACCGGGATGAGACAGAACCTGAGCGCACCCCGACGACGGCCTGGAGGCATCGAAGGGAAGATCCACCGCGTGTCATGGAGGAGAAAACATACAATAGTTAGAGCAACAGTAAGAGAGTTTTCTATATTCTGCAGGATTCATCAAGTTAAATCAAAGAATTTATTTTTAATACAACAGAGTTGCAGTTTATTCAAATGACCGAAAACCATTACAGACAGTTAGAAAACATTATTTATTAATTACTAAAAAATATTTTTAAAAATCTAACTTTTATTTTTGTTAGTGATTAATCTGCTGATCATTGATTCATTGATTATTTAAAGTAGTAAAAAGTAATGAAAAAACAGACATAACTTAAAAGTTGTCGTCAAATTTCTTAATTTGTCCAAACCATCAGTTAAAAACACAAAGATAGTAATATTTACTGTCGTATTATATGAAGAGAAGCTCTGTATCCGACATGTGAGAAGCTTGAGTCAGCAAATGTTTGGCATGTTGGATAATTAACGGGAAAAATAATTATCAAAATACTTAAGAGATTTAAGCGGGATTTTGCTAAAATCCTACTTTTAGTTTACAGGCATGTGACGTCTTCTAACCGTCCAACAATCACATTCGGAGAAAAGTTATAACTATTATCATTGCCCAGAGCAGACGAGCACTAACGCTTTGAACGAATGAAATTTATAACTTTTTAATAACTTCTCAGACTCCTGAATTCAGTGTTTTCTTTACGTACCTGGTCGACAGCGAGCAGGGATCCACGTGCCAGACCAGTACACAGTTCTGACAAGCGACAGCCAAGGCGGACGCACACAGCGGCTTCCACTGCACCGCGGCCACGCTCCTCTGCAGACGGTGCTTCAGTGTGGGAGTCGTGGCGCTGACGAGAGAAGAAGAGTGAGTGGCTGGACAGTTTCATCTTACCCTGCTACGCTTTGAGCCATAATCATTTGACAGATTGTCTCTGTATTTAATGTATAGGTGGGTGTCAAAGTTCAAAAGAATTACATGTTTGTGGCGCCCCCTATAGGTTGGTCAAAAAAATTTTTTAAGTAGAACTGTAGCTAATCACAGCTGTAAGTTATGTACCAAGATTTGTGATGATTGGACAAAAGGTTAAAGACTTGTACCCAATATTCCTCTAAGACCCGCCCTTTTGTGAACACATTTTGGCTAGTAGCGGGCATGTTTTTCGACCAATGTTGCTCATTTATAATAGGTATTAGTATTTTAATACTTTAAGGCGGCATACCAAATTTTGTGTTGAGAAGTAAGAATTTCAAAAGTTATATTCATATTTCTGTTAACTAATTTTGTCATCTGGCATCTAGTTCTGCCCCTGTCGGGGTTTGAACCGCTTATAATGTCTTAATGGCAGATATGAAGTGTAGACTGTGATTTTGAGCTCTGTCGTCTTCAGATCGTAGTTATGGGTCATCGTGAACCTTTTGGGGTTGTAGATCTTGATGGAGTCGTCCAGCAGCGCGACAGCAAATTTATCGGTGTGAGGATGCCAGGCAAAGGCTCGCACCACACAGTCAGACCTGGCAACACAGAAGGTGAATAAAGCAGAGAACGTGGAGCTGTCACATGTCAAAAACACATCACTGGTTATGTCATAATAAATTCAGCTTTTAATCAGTGGCTATTAAAATTGGCACTTACCAGTTGAGCACTTGTGAGAACTCAGCGATCATGTCCTCGCTGCTCAACTGTGGAACAAAATGACAAACAGATCAAACACACAATGGCAACAAAGGACATAATAATAAGAATAATAATCAAGAGCTTTGCTGTCAACAATGTATTTAAAAATTCCTCCAGACATTTTTTTGTAGTCTATTAGTAATCAACTACTTAATTAATCTACAACTATTTTGATAATCAATTAATCAGTTCAAGTAGTTTTTAACTTTAAAAAAAGTCTAAATTCTCTGATTTCAGCTTCTTAAATGTGAATATTTTCTGGTTTCTTTGCTCCTCTATGACACTTAACTGAATATCTTTGGTGTGTGGACAAAACAAAACATCATCGTCATCATCATCATTTTTGACCATTTGTGGACCAAAACAACTAATCGATTAATGGAGAAAACAATCGACAGATTAATCAATGATGAAAATAATCAATAGTTGCAGCCCTACATGTCTTAAACTCAGATTTAAGGTGAAAGCAGTCTTCCCGAGTCACCCTCTAAAAAACATTTCATCATTCTGCACAGTTAAGGTCAAACATCAACAAGTGAAGGAACAATAAGCAGCAAAACACACTTTTTTTTAGAGGAAGTGAGTTTAACTAGCAGGAAAAAATAACTCACGGTGAGATGAGGAAACAAGGAGCCGTGAAAAGACGAGACCCACTGGAGCAACGCCAGCGTGCAGCCGGAACTCACCGACAGACACTTAGGAACTGCAGGAGGAAAAGATACAGCAGAGTTATTGCAGATCAGTTCTGGATATGAAGCTTTTTTAAAAAGCAGAATTGGATTGTGGTGTTGCACATACCCTCCGTATGTGAGTTGGTAATTTCTGTCAGCAGTCCTGTCAAACCACTGTCCCGCCTGGAACAGACAGAGAAGTTCCGTAAATTATCTTCAAATCAAATTATTGATATGATAATACATTGTGTTGTCTTGCAGTCTATCATCTTCAGTCTTTTAAATAACACTTAAACTTCAAAGAGACGAGGGATCGAACCACCAAACCTATATTATATGATATATACACAGTGTATATGTAGTTTATATGTTGTAGGGCAGTTCATCGAAACATTATCGAAATCGCAATGTGGACAAGTGTATGATCCAAAACGCAGGCGGTGTAATTTTTTGATAAAGGTCAAATGTGCAACTTTTATACTTACTTTATAAATAAAGTTTTGTGGAGCTACAAAGACTCTTTTTTCAGCCTGAAATCATATTCTCCAGGTGTAATGGAACAAATGTATTTTGTACAGGACTCCAACAAATATCCAATAATCAGCATCAGATACTGTGAAACTTTTAGCAATGAAAAGTGCTCTGAATTAAATTTATTATTATTATTATTATTATTATTATTATTATTATTAATAATAATTATGAAAACAAATTTAAGGGATAATGTCTACGGCTGCAACTAACAGTTATTTTCATTATAGATTTATCTGTCGATTATTTTCTCAATTAATCAATTAGTTGTTTGGTCCATAAAATGGTGGAAGATGATCTTGTTTCCCAAAACCTCCAAGATGATGTTGCGTTTTGTCCACACACCAAAGATATTGAGTTCACTGTCACAGAAGAGCAAATAAACCAGAAAACATTCACATTTAAGAAGATGAAATCAGAGAATTTTGACTTTTATCCCCAATAAAAGACTACTTTTTTACAACTGATTTATCGATTATCAGAATAGTTAATAGTAGACTAATCTAGTAGTCGTCGACTAACTGTTGCAGCTCTAATAATGTAATCCTCAAAAAGTCCAATGTTGGACAGGCAGTTGTGTGTGTGTGTGTGTGTGTGTGTGTGTGTGTGTGTGTGTGTGTGTGTGTCCCACCACGCCGCAGCACTCCTCATCCACAGTGTCTCGGAGTGGTCCAGGAACGCGGCCCTGCTGCTGCTCTCCGTGCGGCTGTGCAGCTTCAGAGACTCTCGGGGGAAGAACAGACTCAGTGGACTTAACTCCTGCAGGAAAAAAACAACCTCGTCATGACCCTTTTTTTTATTACTAGACTCGGTACAGACGCATTGAGCAGACACACAACAACAACAACAACAACAACATCATCATCATCATCATCATCATCAACATCAACATCAACATCATGATCATCATCAACATCATCATCAACATCATCATCATCATCATCATCATCACTAAGCCCAGCGATGCTTGTGGCTGTGTGGACCGGACCTGCTTCGGTCGCTCCTCGGCGTCGCTCCCGGACAGCAGCTCGTTGTTGGACTCGCACAGAGTGGTCTGTCCGTCGGGCAGCGGAGCGGGGAACAGCGCCAGAGAACACATGCTGGACCCGGACCCGGACACTGGTGCCTGGGATAAAGAACACACCCTACATGGGTCAGTCAGGGAACAAGAAGCGTGTGTGTCCTGTGTGATCTGGGACCAAAACAGTGGTGGTCGCGCAACCGGCTGGCGAAAGTTAAAGTTAGCTAGCTAAGAAAGTTCTTCTTTTCATTTCATTATTCAAAATTCATGTCAACAAACTCCCAACTGTTCATACTTTGTCAAAAAGAAAACACACGCACACACACACGCTAACTAGTTAGCTAGCTAGCTAGCTAGCTGTAGCTAACTACTTTTAATGTCGCGTGACATTGTTGTCATCGATATC